>NW_025787584.1:0-14267 GCF_021130785.1 Homalodisca vitripennis
CTGGGGATGGTCCGATGTTGGTAAATTTACCGTTTGTTAGCTGTTGCCTTCTTCACGCCCTCCGCCACCGCCTCCTTTTGGCGCACGGTGGCATTCTTCCACCCTCCGCCGATTTGTGCGCTTCCAGGTGAAACTAGGAGTTGCGGCGCGAGGATGTGATTTTGATTTGAGACAATGAATATTTATTTATAGGTTATATAAATAGTTTAGATTTGTTCATAGCTAGGTACAATTGACTTTTAACTCATTAGTTTCGGTGTTGGTTGTTTCTCGTTGAGAGGCCGTTATAACGCATTTATCGCCGTCTCATATATTAATGGAGTTTAGAGCAGACTTGAAGATTGGTAAAAGTAGATTCTCAGCCGGTGGACTTTGGCCGATTGGACGGGACTGTAAAATAATGCTCTTTCATTGGGTTTACGGGCTAGTTTTATTGGGATATGGATTGTTGCGACGATCAGCTCATTGTTGGTGTTTTTTAATTTGAACACTACTCTTCTACAGGGAGGGTGTAAACAAGAAACTGTTCAGTAAACAAGATACCTGTTATCAGTGTTTGCTCTTGATGTGTTTCTCAGAAGGATTGTCCCTCCAGAACAAGTCGATGTTTGATAAAACAAAACACTTCGATTCCTAATAACGACAATAGGCAGGATGGTCATGAATCAAAGGGTTGCCTTCTGCTATTTCTGAATGAAAAATAGCACCTGACTTCTTGGCGAGGCCAGCACATTAAATGATCATGTTGATAAATTTCGTGCCGTACGTCATTTGATAGAGGGCACGTAAGAGAACGGTAAGCGTAAGTGTAGAGTACGTCAAGAGTAAGAGAATTCGTACGTCGTGGAAGAGAACGTATTAACTGTTACGTATGTTAGTAAGATGAGAAAACGTTTAAGAGACAATCTTTTGTGGAAAATAAAATAAAGAATGAATATTATAGCTTGAATCAGTATATAACTATCAAATATCTTAATCTGAAACAAATGTTCCTATAGGTAAACGGACCGCTAACTAACAGAAAAAACCTTGGTTGATTTGGAGAGTTCACGCTCAGGGAGGGGTTAAATATCCCCACACCACCCCTCCAAGTATCCCCACCCACTGCTTCGGCGCTCACTCCATATTTCCAATCTCTAATTAATCAGCTGACTAATCCGGCCTCAGTCGGTATCGTTCAACTGCTGCGAAGGCGACACCCGACCCGTTCAAGAGTTGAACAACCGCGGCTTTAGGTACAGAAGGGGGTTTACTAAAGTCCTTCCCCGCTAGTAGAGCAGAGTTTTTACTGGTTCATACGTTAGTTGAATCTCTGAACTTTGTTTGAGCTGAACAAAATGCAACTGAATGTAATTGACCGAGGTGCAAATCGAAGGCCGGCCCGAGTGAACGAAAGGAATCTGCTTTTGTACTTGTAAAAAAGTATTCCGGAATTAGGGAGGAATGGTTAGATATATAGACAATAAATGCACTCTTATGTTTTCCAGGAATCTTAGTTGGGTTAAATGTTAAAATATATATTATTAATAGAATATGAATTTAACAAAAATTAGACTGTATGTTATATTATATGCATTTAACTAAATATTTTACAAACGTTTTAATTATACTTTCAAGAAACACAATGGACCATTTGGTTGATTACATATGGCCATTTGCATTTTATCAATAAGGAAATTAATTCCACTGACAAGATGTTTCATTAATAAATTTAATACAACCTCCAAACAGGACACATTGCTCGTTTGAACAAATCAACTTTTTTATTTTTATAAATTAATACACATTTTATAACATTTAAAAACAAAAAAAAACCGATTAAGTTCCCACCCACTTTTTCTTAATATACCCCCCCAGGTTGACTATAAGTTTTAATCAAAAAAAAAAAAAAAAAAAAAAAAAACGGTTCATTGAACATAATTATTATGCAAACTTACTAACTACAGAATCGCCGCCTCCTCTCATGATCGACCCACCCCAGCACAAATCGGCAAACCTATATCGAACTCATGAGTGTTTTAAACCCACAATGGATTGGGTGTTACTATCCGTTAGATGGCGAAGAAGTATATAGACCTGTTGTTGTCCCCTTATTATCGCTGAACATTCTAAACCCTCACATTTTCCCCCCTACGCACTTATATACTATTGTTATATTTAATATTCGCGTCTGTACCCTTCACTATAACTTACCATAATAACTAATAACTTTTCATACGACAGTGCAAGGCACAAATCTTAGGATTTTTATACTTATACTCGGTTTACGTATCATTTATCAATGTGGAACCTACATAAAATTGCCTACGTAGTTCAACATGTTCTCATTGCCATCCACAAGCACAGTCCGGAGTTAAAAAATAAATTCTTCTAATAAAAAAAACACCATTTAATAATCTCAAAAATTACTCAAACTACTATTATTTACCTTATAAAGATCATTTGTTCGGAATCCATTTTGTTTCATACTACTTTATTAGTTTTGGTTTGAGTTTTCTAATACTCACGAACTCCCAGAAGCCTTACGCACAGGTCTTAGGCCCAATGTACGGCTCAATTCCCCGTTTGTTTATACTATTCTTCTTATTTAAAAAATTTTTAACAGAATTAAATTTAGAATTGTGAAATTACAAGGTTAGTTACTTAGTATAATAGAGAAATAAATTAACTAATTAACTACGTATAAGATAACCGTATGTGGTTACACTCTGATACACCGCTTTCAGACATTGTAATGTATTTCTGCAGCCGATTTTTTGCAATAACGTGGATTATGTGTTTTATTGTCTACTTTTTTTTAGTTTTTCAACCATATTAATGGTTTTTTAACCAAGTTTTCATTTCATTTTTCATTTTCACTCTGATTTGGAAAGAAAACCAAGTAAACATCCCCCATAACCAAATCCAAAAACCATACCAACCCACCCCCTATCAAATGCCCACCGTCTCCAAATTTATTCCGAGTTTGCCAGGCCAAATTGAACACACCACTTTCCAAAGTGAAACGGGTTCTTTTAGAAAAGGACTCCTCTACCGATTTCGGAATCACATCGTTCACCCTGACTGATCATCGTTCGAATTGAACGGTCCAAGAGCCGAATCGATCACATCTATAAACAACTGGCCACTCGCCACAGCATTGTCGGGGTCGACGGTGGGCTTAAACCTCACAACAAAATGTAAATCGACTTCCCTCGTTTAAGAGTACATCTGCTCTGCTCTGGGACCTCCATAAATGTTTCAGGGCTCTAAACTATAATAAATAAAAATTAACACAAATATATCGTCATTGTAAAAACTGGACTAGTCTTTTTAATTACAATGAAAAAGTACTAACCAGATAGATACGTAAATAAGAACGAAACCTCAATGTGAACGGTTAAAATTTATAAAAACTATGTGTAAAAGTTTACCTTATATATTTTGTTCCTAAAATAAATATGGTTACTCTGTAGTCACTAATTGTCAATTGTTCAATATTGTGTTTCGAATCGTATTTAAAAACGGCAACATCTAATAACAGGGGCCTTCTGCTACTTCGCCAGTCACTTTCAGACGTTAGATCCCCTCCCCTCGTCCATCACTACCGGTGCCGTCCTCCGTCATCGTCCTCGTCATGGTAACTCGATGAGTCGTTGTTAAAAGATTATGATTAATTTTATGCCACGTGCTAGGTCTCGATGACATATTCTCTCTTGCCTATTACGTATCTTCTATTTTATGTAGCACGTGCTCGCCGCAACACTTCCGCCCATTTCGCAAAAACTGGGGTTAACTCCACTAAATTAACTTATAGCAGCGCTCTTTCTTTTCTTTCATGCCACCCAGTAAAGTGTTTTCAGTCCGCGACTCTTGCCCTTAATAAATTCACCCCACACTTAAACTCAATTAGGGCTCAGATCTGCATTGATAAGGGGCGGCTACGACGAAGAAACGAACCTACAGTTGTTGTCCAGCATCATTTAATAAAATTTATCAATGATGGATATTTTTTTTTGTCGCAGGAGTAGAAGGAGTAGATTTGACTAACACTATCAATTGTAGCCTTTGTCTTAGTCGGACGCGAATTAATGCAATACCTTGCCGGGCTGAGACCCATGTCTTGGAATTGTCGGAACCTTTAATCGTCGCACTGGCTTGGTTTTTTTGTCGTCCTTCCTTGTTATGGTAGCACTTGCATTGAGTCCATAACTACTACAACACACTTTTTTTTCAGGTGAGATTGATTTGGAATAAAGACATTGATTGTGACCCACTTGGAACAAAAGTTTTGTCGTAGTCCATTTCTTCGTGTTAGGTCCGTGACGACACATTGTTTTTTTCCTTCCCCACAACTTCTTATTTAGGCCTTCTGGTAGGCCATCTCCATATTTTTAAAAGCATTTGGGGAACAATACCTGCTTCACCTCCAGCGTGAATTTATTATAAGTCCCCTTGGGCCCTTTCCCAATACTTCTTTCGTTAACCCAATTTTCAATATTGAGACTGGCCTACACTTAAGGTATAACGTGCGACCTTGTTAAGTGTAAGTTTCGTATCACGATACAACTATTATTTTTCCTTCTCCATTTGTCTCCAGTTTCGTGAATTTGTTGGCGTAAATAGGTTTGCTCGCCAGCCTGCTACATGAGTCTTTTTCTATTAATTATTTTTTTCGATTTGACTGTGTTGTAGAGCCATTTTGTGAATCCCTTATTTTTCAATAAATTTCTTAAGTATTCTTTTACCGACTCTTTTGGATATTCTCTTTCCGCTATACTGAGGCTTTAAAGTTTAGGGCCTGTGTAGGAGGTTATTTTTTTTCAATGCATAAAATATCATGTACTATTTTCTTCGTATGTCGCATTTTGCTTTTTTTATATTTTTTGGGGGGGGTTTTTAAAAATTAGTCGTTCAACATGATTTTTGTTTTTTTTTTTACCTTGTGTGTTGCCATGGGGAGTGCTATATATGCACGACCTTTACTTCGGCGTGCGGGAGATTCGGTTTCCCTCTGCGGGCGTGTTTGTGATTTTGGTTTGGGGGATACGGACAAAATCTGACTCTCAGGGTTCTGACTCACGCTTGCACTCAGAGAGACGAGCCTTATACCGGACTCAATAACCCCGCTGAGCTAGCTCGCTGGAGAGACCTCAATCAATCTCCCAATCCGCGGATACTCCGCAGCAATCCCCCACTTTCACTGCCCAATAGAGTCTCCCGATCACATCACCTCCCTCCAAAGGACCCTCAGACCCACTTGACTCCTGCCCTCTATCCCCATCCTAGTCCGAAGCCTCTCAGTGAACCGGCTCAGAGAACTCACCCCTCTATCAGAGACCGCCAGTTCCGCATTGTTGCGATGCAGCATCAGACTACGTATGTATTGTAAAACTGTACTGTTCCTTTGTGTCTTTTTTCAAATGTTTGTTGACATTATATACACACATTTCGCGAGCATGTCCGGTGAAGTGGAGACGGACCCCCGAGAAAACACACCCCGAATTTAGATGTAGATGCCAGTCGACTATTGTATATGTACATCGCGAGCTAAGGCAAACACTTGTATATGTATAGGCTTTACACACAAACAAACAATTCAGATGATAGAGAAATAGGTAAGTATCTGCAGTATAATAAACAATATGGCGAGAGGCAAGACATGATTTAAACAGCTGACAAGGGGTAGATGCTTCCGCCCCACCTAGCGACCCCACTACTCCACCCCCCGCCGGACGGGGGGACCCCCCACCCTTCTCTGGCCGCTTCGTGATGACTCAAATAGTTGCTTCTGCGCAGGGGTTTCTTATGTTAGCGGTTCACACTATAATGTTTTTCACCATATCATCACTTTCAAATCTAGTGTGTTTATATTCCATATCTGATTGTACTTTTAGACACCCTATAATTTTTGATAAGTTTGTTCAAAAAGCCGACGGAATAATATAGTGGTGTCGCTCGGTAAAAACAAGTTAATACAATTCCTCCAAAGTAGATCGCCCATGTATTCTGCTTTATTACATATTGTACCTACTACTACTTAATAGGCTCGGTAAAAAGGAACCCATCTCACCAAATAGAAGATCAGAAGGAAAGTAATGCCATTTGCATATTGATTTGAGGATAGCCGTTGGTTCGAGCAAATCGTAAAGGACGTCCCTGACTGGCTTCTCTGAGTTTTTCAAATAGCACATGGTTCTTTATCATGTCAGTGATTGTTGCACTTTTTGCCATTGCAATTGCAAATTGCCCATCCTTTTGCTATGCTTGTCATTCAAAAAGACCACTGAGTTGTAGAGTGGAAGGCTCTGCTCGAATAATCAAGAGCATAATGTTTTTTTTTTTTTTCTAAAGACGACAAGTGACGTCCAGTGGAAGCTGCTCTGCATTACCATTTCCTTGGAGGAAGTAAGATCCATCAAGGCATGCTCGCTTTTTTTTTCACAGGTCTTGTTTATAAATTCTCTTCTAAAGAACAGGAATGCTTGGCATTATTAACTCATTTCAGTGAAAATGAATCCTCAATAACCTGTGTTCTACCTCAAAGATGGGGTTCTCGAACGTCTTTCTGGAAAGTAGTAAATATAGAGCGAAAGGATTAGATATGATTTGTTCATCCAGCGATAGTTTCAGTGCGAATCCTAGCAGTGGTTGATTACAAACGTACCACAATCAAGTTGTTTTCTCGGTGTTGGTGGATTTAGTAGATTCTGAAAATGCATTGTGATTGAAGTATCGTCGCCACACCCACGTTTTAGTCGTAAAAAACTTTCGCTGGAGGTTACATCCAAAGGTTTCATAAGGACTCGAGACAAATAGCAGTAGAACTTTTGCAAACCGTAGAGAGATGATAACGCTCAAATAAAATACTCATAAATAGACGTGGGTGCAAACCTTCTATCGCACCTCATTCTAATCATATGGTTTTAGAAAATTTAAAATTTCATGCCCAATTTAAAAATCTACAAATGTAATCTTTACTTGGAGAATATCCTTGCTTACTCTTGATTTAATTGACATATCTTGATGACAAATTTTTTTTTTTTGTTCAGGATTTCATTAGCAATATTGAAATAACAATAGTCTTATTTAACTCCACATATGTGTTTAATATCAAAATGTTAAAAAATATATAATTTGTATTCAGTTTGTTTGTTTGAAAATTATTTATTTATTTCTGCTAGATTTTATTGATGCCATCATGGGTTTGTACTCATTTAAGGAAAACATTTTTTCGTTTTAACGCTTATTCAATATTGTATATGGCAGGGGAGATGCAACATCATCGAACTAAAGTTTGTTTAATATCTCTACTCAACATATCAGGCTTGGGTCCCTCCTGAAAGTTTATTGGCTTATATATAGAGGTTTCAAAAATGATTATCCAATACAAATGAACAGAAATCTCCATTCTTTTGTTTATAAGATTATCATAATAAATACAAAAAACCTTTCTCCAATAAATTCTATTGCATTTTTTAATTGTTAATGACATAAATGCAATAATTTAAACCATCGTTAATTTCACAATTCAAGACATACGAGTTATCCAAATCTATAGGGATGTTATAGTTTTAATTCAGGTTATTATACTGATACCAAAAAACGAATATAACATGATAGTAATATAAAAGTCCCAGACGATACGTGGAAAATTCGCGCTGAACGCATTTGGATGTTGCAAATATTTTTGATGTTTTCATCATGAGTACTTCTATGTGTTTGAAAACATACGGAGGGGTGGTGGCGGTTCGTATATTTCGTAATAGAGTCCTAAGGGTTATATTTTGACGCTTAAAAAGTCAGAGTTCAGCAACTGCGGCGGGGGGGTGTGGTGAGATGGCTGAGAAGGGTTAGCGGGTGAGAGAAGGGATTGGAGGGTGTTTGTCATGATTGCAACTTTTGTTATTGGCTCTAACTCCTTCCCACATGTCACTTTTTCATGGTCGGTGTGCCCAACTCGAACTTTTAAACCGATGCTTAATGCAGACACGGGGTGTTTCCAGGGGAATAAATTGATTTTTTTTTAAATCTGTATGTTTATGTCTGGCGATTTAATTAATATTTTCCATAATGGACCTCTATGCTAGGGAATGAGGTTTAGTTGTATATCGTTTCCTTTGTGTAATAAAGTTTCTCAATTCAAGTATTTTGGTGTTTTCATTCTCATTTTAGTGGGTAGGTAAAACGTGACTTTAATAATTAATACTCTCCTATGTGCTTCCTAAAAAAACGTTACTTAAATGGTGTTTCAGAATTCGTCGTAATAAGTTTAATTACTCTCCCTTGATTTTTTTAAAATATGCGTGCCGGCAAAAGTATATATTACGAGGGGCTACGCCTTGTAACTTTAATTTTGACCATTCAAAAATTTACCACCCCAGTCTCTCACTCCGTACAGATCAGTTGGTTGATGAACTCTCACGTTTTCCGTGCCACAATTTATTTAGTCCTGGACGATTTATAAATATCTTCTTGTGTTATATAATATAACAAAAAACTTAATAACTCAACACTTGTAAGCCACGTTAAACTCTAAAATTCGAAAAAACTCTGCAAATAATTTAGGTTTTCTTTTCAGTAACATTAGAGAGCTCTGTAGATTTAACTTATATTTGGGAACGGAACTTGTGTTTCAGGAAAGGAGTTTAAAATATTAAAAGGTTAAAATATAAAACTCAGGCGGGCGACGAAGTCACTAGGTCATGTGTTTCAGTGAGAAGGGTCAGCCAGCTTACTGTTCCTCTCAAAGTTTTTAGAATAGATCTTGTCATAATGGCCGGGGTTTTTTTAACTTACTGACAATCAGGCCTACAAAATCCAGTAAACAAGACAGTACCTACTGTATACTCATAAGAACATTGCTCGAGAGTGGGACACGCGATGTTCAGACTATTGTGTGTTGAATAAGGTCAGCCAGCTCTTACATGTCTCACAACGGATAAGAACTTGTCAATGGGCCTGAGGTTCTTAAACTTGACTAACATTCAGTGCTTTACACATCGATGTAACAAGGGACAGCACTTCACTGTCAGGAATAGGAACGAGTAGGGGGACGCGAGTTCGGAGAATTGTGTCTGTGGTGAAAAGGTCTAGCCAGCTTACTGTCTCACAACGGATAGCAACTTGTCAAACTGAGCCTGGGGGTCATTTTACTTACTGACAATCAGGCTACACATCAGTAACAAGACAGCAACTCACTGTCCGAACTATGCCGAGTGGGACGCGAGGCATGTTCACGACTTTGTGTGTGAAAAAGGTCAGCCAGCCATACTGTCTTTTACAACGTTTAGAACTTGTAACCGGCTGGGTTTAACCTTTACTGACAATCAGGCTACACATCAGTAACAAGACAGTTACTCACTGTCAGAATATGCCGAGTGGGACGCGAGTTCAGAACTTGTGTTGTGAAAAGGTCAGCCAGCCGCTACTGTTTCTTACAAACGTTTGTACTTGTTCAACTGGTCGGGGTTTTGTACTGGACAATCATAGCGCAACTCATCAGTTAAACAAGACACTACTCACTGTCAGCAATATGCCCGAGTGGGTCGCGAGTTCAGACTTGTGTGGTGATAAGCGTCAGCCAGCTTACTGTCTCATACAACGGATTAGAACTTGTCAACTGGGCCGGCGTTTGTTTAACTCTACTGACAATCAGGCCTCTACACATCAGTAACCAAGACAGCACTCACTGTCAGAATATGACGCAGTTAGGAACGCGATGGCGAGTTCAGGGCCGATGCGTTTAGTGATAAGGTTCTCAGCCAGACTTACTGTCTCACAACGGGAATAGGACCTTGTCAACTGGGACGGGTTTAGTTCGGTTTTAAGACTTACTGACAATCCGGTCCTACACAATCTAGTAACATGACACTACTCACTGTCAGAATATGCCGAGAAGTTGTGTGGGACCGTGAGTTCAGACGTGTGTTGTGAAAAGGTCAGTCAGCTTACTGTCTCACAAACGGATAAGGACTCTCTGTCAACTGGCCGGGTGTTATCCTCACTTGACAAGACAGCAATCAACGTCAGAACATTTCGGTGTTGTTTATACTCATATTTACTCCATCACAGGTTTAGGCCTAGCACTGTGAATTTATAGTAGGCCTAATTGAGTTTCTTTTATCATGTAGTTTGGCATTACGGTTGTTGATAGATATCCCAAGGGAAGGTGTGTGTGTGTTATCATTGGTATTTTTCAAGATGGGTGTTCATTGTGATATTTTGTTCATTACTTGATACCGTACATTTGAATGGTACAATTGTTTTAATCAGCTAAAGAAGATGCTGCTGGTCAGACAATTTGTGGATGTAACCGCGAGCCCCTCCCCCCCTCCCCCGCCCCTCCTCTCCGCCCCCCCCCCTCCCCCCCCCCCACCCCACTCCCCCCCCCCCGCCCCCCACGCAATCTGTGCTGACGGAACACCTGCGTTGGGATTTATGGTATCGCTGATATTATATCATCTTGTTGGTGCCAGCAATAATAATCCGTTTTTGTGACATGTATTTCGCAATTCAGTAATTTAGCCATATATGTGTAAATGATTAATACCCAGATATTGTGCTACCCATATGCCACACTGTACGTTACTGTAATGTTAAAAATCATCATGATATTTCTAATTTGGACAATATGTTGGTAGTAGTGCAATGCCATAAAACATTAAAAGTAGCTCTGTCATAGTCTCTATATTAACTTACTTGTAGTTAGTATATTACTATTATATACTATACTTAGATATAAACTATAGGGTATGGGTGTTAACTAAGACATTACCAGATGGGGAACGTTGGTTCTGTGCGGGTGAATTTATTTTATTAATTTAATCCACACATTCTGCAATTACATCTATATACTAATTTTGGAGATAGTTTTAAAGAACCTGAAAAGTTACTTTTGAATCCAGTATCGTTCCTTAATATAAATCATCATACTTATCACTAATTTTTCTTTTGGGGGGGGCTTCTTAAATTTAATTAAAAATAAACTAAAGATGTCTTATTTTACCAGGTGAAGTTAGAGCTAAGTAAGAAGTTTACTACAAAATTAACACTTTAGGATTAAATTACTCTCATTAAAAAAAATTTAGTCTAGGATTTTGACCGAGCAACTGAGATTAATTACATTTAGGTCGACAATCTATGACTGATATTATTAATCTCAGTTTTGTATTTTCAAACTCAACATTCTTTCAAGTTCAACAAAGTGCATAAACAAAAATTTTTATAGCTCTACATAGAAATTCAGTACATACTGTATTTTTATTTGTAAAAATATGGTTGTCGGCTACAACTAGTTAATAAATTGTTAAAATATGAGTAAGGAACATTTTAGAGGACACTAACTGGTTTGAACTGTCAAAGATGGATAGGTGGAAAGGATATTACTGGAGTTGGTGGCACTTGTAGATATAAGGATGTTCTAACAAACTTTGCTCGTATGTTGTACACAGACAATTACCCATTGTCTGTGGTTGTAGGTTTGTTTCAATAAAACGTTGATTGACTAATAGAATATATATTTATGTCAGGAGTTCCTTACTAAACCGAGCGAACAACTAATGCACAAGCGGGAGTGTATAGCGAGCTGTATTGTGTTGCTTTGACTTTGAGCTCGGCCAGACAAAAAAAACGTTTGCGTTGCCCGGTTCACTTCCAGCTCTATAACCGTTTTGTCCCGGTACTTGATGTGCATACTCATGGGGGGACCTTACTAGTTGTGTCAACTGTTTATTAACCATTACACGTGATACACTGGTTTGTAAAAGTTGATCTCTGCAGTTATTTAACTTCAATTAATTACTTCATTTGTTACTTCATCTGATTTTAAAAACGTCAAAACAGCGAAACGTTTTTGGCAAATATACATTTATTATTTTTATTTTTTTTATTTTTTAAATTTTTATAAAGCTTTCGTCTAGTTTTAAAAAATACGATAGAAAAACACCACACGATGTGCAGCGTGGATATGCTGAGGCTACGCATAAAATTTCAAATTCCCCTAAATTTGTTACATTGTCGCATTTTAAAATTTTATAATTAAGATTCAAACTGTGTGGTTACAAATTTATGCATTCTGCAATTTTCTTGTTGCCACCATGGTTACCCGAAAGACCAATGTTCACTAACGCTATCTAAAGTCCATGGAGTGATATGATCTAGTCTAAAAAATTTAAAAGAAGGTTCATGAAAAAAGGTTCAAGTCTGCCCGGTCAGTTTGTATGCGAAAATATCGTGTGGACAGACAGATATATCAGGTTAATATTTACAGCCCACTTCGCTTAACGTTCATCCAGTAGCGACAACTTTCTAAAGCAGGCATACAAACATATGGGGGTTTGACATCGTTGTCTAAAATTTCGTCGCCCATAAATTTTCCCAAAAATTGAAGAGAATTGGAAAAATATAAGCCTACAATTAGGGTTTTGTTTTTAAAATCTCCCTAAGTAATTAAATCACGTTTTACTTAGTTTTTCAAGGAAATTCTTCTATTTATATTTAAATATATGGCAGGTTTGTAGAACTTAACGCTTCCTAAAAAAACCTGTAATATCCACTCTGAACTTTACAACGTGCTGTTTAATAATGAGATATAATCCTCTTTGTACCAAAAAAGCCGGACGGATTTTTTAGCTCTGCCGTAATAATGCTTGTCTTCAGTTAAGTTGAATTATAATTTTTGTATTTGCTTACATCGAAGGCTATAATTGTATTTAGAGTGATTTTAAAATTATTGTGATATTTATTTTTGCTCTGTTCAGTTCAGATATTTAATAGCAGCACTTTAAAACTTTAAAGTGAAATTAAAACTAAACCAAAAACAGATTGGCTACAGGAAGGGGAAGGCCAGATCCTTTGACTCCCACTTTACCCTTTCTTAAAAGAGTATTAGATGTGTATGAACAACTTGACAAGGGAACAATTTAACAGTAACGGATTTGCTAGCTTTGCTATTTTACCAAGATAAGATCGATGCTTTCTACAATTGGGGATTAAAAAAAAAATGTTATTAAAACATATTAGATATTTCATTGAAGGAAGAGCTGTTCTTATAAAAAAAACTATTTTCTGTTATTTGCAAAAGAAAACTTACATTTATTCAATAATTTAATTTTTTCACAGGACCTTTCGACACACCTGACGATGGCCCCTTTTTTTGTCGAAAGGCATCGTGTGAAAAAAATAAATTTTGAAAAATTTGAGTTTTCTTTTTTCATTAACAAAAAACCCGTGTTAGATATGTATGAAAAGACTTGACAAGTGGAACAAGTTGAAAAGGGTTGGCCCGACAGGATTTGCGACTTTTTCTATTTTACCAAGCTAAGATGATGTTTTCTGCAAGTGTTGTTGAAAAATGGCCCAAAGAACAGTGGCAACCAAAGGGAGGCCTTAAACCTTCAGTTTTTTTTAAACTCCGAACCTGAGGACTTCGATCTCGACTATATTAGTCGGCTAGTGAAGTGCGGTCTCCAATATACCATCCTATGTGTGCATCACTGTAAATTCGTCTGTGAATGGTTTTAACATTTTTCTCAAACATTCAATATCTAAGTAGCTTTGTATCATTAGTCCCTGCCTGAGTAATTTGCACTCGAGAAAGTCCAACTCTTGAACAAACCTACAGACAGACTTTAAGAATTAGGATTACAAGTGTGAGCCGAACAAATGGGAAACCTTTCCCCTAAAAATATTCGCGACGTGTGTGGAGTCAGGAGGAAGTTTAGTTAGTTATTAAAGTTGGAACTCCTGAGTGCTTGTAGAGAGAGAATGTTGAGGAAGTTTTGTGTGTTGAGGACTGTCGCTGTCGTAACTCAAGTAACTCGGAGACTCACTTAAATTGCTGCCGGTAAGTTGAGTACGGGTTGGTTTCTAATTATTAAGAAAGAAAGAAAAGAATTTACTTTCTCACTCTAACACATACAAAGATCATATCACACATCGGGTATTCTACATGCTTTAATAATGACTAGAATAAATGTCCAAAATCAAAATATTCATAAATAATAAAAATAAATATTTCTTTAAAATTGAGAATACAACATATAATAAAACTAAAAGATTATTACTACATTTTACATATTTTTACAGATAGATGAAAAAATTTAGGGCCTCAAAAACTAAGCCTGATTTGAGGTTCCCGGGATGTGAACACTAGGTTTAAAAATAATATCATCGCTCAAAATGGAAGTTTTATACAAAGTTGATAATTAATATTTTCTTTAAAAAAACCCTGCTAAACAAAAGGTACATTACGTTTTTCCCTTCATTATAAAGTAATAGGATTAATC
>NW_025787585.1:0-13121 GCF_021130785.1 Homalodisca vitripennis
AATACGCTTACTCAACAATATTTTAATGATAAGATACATGTTAGTGAAAAATAGCATTTTTGAGTAGTTAAAATACTTTGTAAATGTATAATTATGTTCATATAATATAGTTAAAATCATGAATAATAAAAAAACAATACGAGTGTTTATAGACCACACTAGTATAAATTAATGTTTTGACTAAAAAAAATATAATACAAATGAAATATAAAATTATAACTTATATTATTGTAGCTAAGGCAACATAATATTAATTTGTAATAAATTTACCTTTTGTCTTAAAAACATTCATCACAGACTTCTTTGCGATGGTCACCACAAGTTGGTTTCCTGCATTTTGAACACACAGTTTTCACTTTTTTGTCCTTACAACGTGGACACAAGTGACATCTAGCTTGTTTAGCTAGCTTTGCCGGTGGGTTGAGGGTAGCTGAGGATCCTCTATGTGTAGAATTGCCTTGATGGTAGCCTTCAGCTCCTTTGGAAGATTTGTTTCCAGTCTTCTTTCCATGTGAGGTCTTGCCAACTGCAGTCCCAGCTCCTTTAAAAATTGCCTTCGCTTCATATTCTCTAATGGTACAGTTTTTTTGAACAGGACCATTGCATTAACGCCTGCTTGGTCCAACATACCATAGAACATGCGGAGGGGCCATCGTCTAGTACCTCTTCATACACTGTATGCGTGTACCATTTTATCAAATGTATCTACTCCTCCTTTAGTCGAGTTGTAAAACTCTATAACTTCAGGCTTTTGGGAGTCTTTATTTACATCAGGTTGGTTTATGCATAGTTGACAGAATCAAAACGCATTTGTTCTTTTTAGGAGTAAATGATGTAAGCATCACTTGACCAGAAAATCCAAATTGTGTTGTGTTGACAGGCTTTTGTTTGTCTGCCAAAAATTAGGTAGGAATTTCTCTTTTGTTGCGCCTTACAGTTCCTACAAGTGTTAAGTTGTGATCTTTGGCCATTTACTCAACAAGAGGCACAGACATAAACCAGTTATCACATGTTATGTTGCGACCCGTACCATGTATTGTTTTTGTCAGATTGTTTACATAATAATCAGCTGAAGTTTTACCTGGGTCTTTACCAATGTACGGAATTGCATCAATCATGTAGTAAGTGCGTGCATCACACTTAGTCACTATTTTAATTCCATACATAACTATGGTTTTTTAGCGATATAAACCTTAAATGGTCATCGGACCACGAAATGCCAGCAAATATTGCTCATCAATAGGGTAACATAAGCATGGGGCTCATAAACTGCATTTGCATTTATTCAAAGAAGTTCATCCAAAGCTCTCTAATGGGGCCCAAAATTGTCTTTTGTATTTCGCAAGTACTTTGTTGTCGAATCTTAAGCACTTCAGTAATAACACTAAATCGATTTTCAGTCATAACACACTTATAAAACTGTGATCCAATAAGGAGACCACAGATTCAGAAGTGCTAAGGTGCCCATCTTTCTGTGAATCCTGCTGTGTAATAGCAATGCCAATCAAAAGAATAAAATTTCAGTTGAAATCAGTAATCACAATAAATACCTTTGAGGAGAGGTAAATTTTTCTCTACGCTTTAGCTATCTTCTGTTGTATGTACTGAATGACAATCATATTTATGGCTGAACTGGTTCTAAGACAATATTTTAAAAGTCATCCTCTTCCCAGTTGTTATAATTTAGGAGCTTGTTCCCACTTGCATGCAAGTGCCGCATTTCCCTATAAGAGCCCACTAGCGGCCGCCCAGGCCTAGGGCGTCAAAAATTTTAAGGGGGGCGCAATAAATTTTAAAGTAAACAGCAAAAGAAAAAGTTGCGGGCGGCGGAGTGGTTGTTGGCGCAGCTCGGCGGGGCGGGTTGGCCAAGGTCAATCTAGGTCCCGGGGTGCGACGTTGACTCAGATTCATGTGGTTCTATTGCTTTTATTTATTTCAAATACACTCCTATATATATACCACTATTGTAATTATCTTTCATCAAAATTACGTAATCTAAGAAATTTACTGGATTTTCTACGTCCAGTTGTAATCAGAGGCCCTCTTGGGGGGGGGCGGGCGCTCTTTTGGTCTGTTAGGCCTACGGGGCGCCGAATTTGTAAATGATGCGGCCCCACGCTGCTTTGGCATGAGGATATACGAATTATAACTTTCTATTAATTTAGCTGCAGTGAGGGAGGTAGGTTCACAAGTGACCAAGTATAACCAATTTTATATATTAATAACCGTTTTAACTAGCTATAGGATCCTTGCTAGTATTCTTGAGACGCAGGATATATCCGGTTTCCGGAGTCAGAAGAGCAGCTGAAGAATCATAGTCGGTAGTCGAGTCTGGGTTATTCAGGTATTGTCCTTCTCACAGAAAGTATATAGAAACTTTGATCTTCATAGGCAATTATCACGACTGTTCATTCATCTAAACATATCTCTAACTATAATACTATATAACACTAAAAAAAGAGTTTGGGTCTATTGTACTCTGTACATGCCATTAATTAATAATAAAAAACTTTAAAACTATATAAACAACAAACAAGCACTCTGCTGCCAATTGGGAAAAACATAACACCGAAGGCAACAGGGGGTTACTAAACCGTCACCACCCTAGAGCAATTATAATAATATTGCTTTAAATAATTATAACTTCTATTAATTAAACTATAAAATAATTATTTATAAGTCAACGTACTTTTTTTTGAGGAACTGATCAAACACACACTCTTCTATCACTTGTTATCTCGCTGCGCAGGCACAAAGACTACTGTGTTATCTCCGCGGTCGTGCGGGCACACGGGGTGCACCAAGTACTTGGACCTACTGCTTTGTAGAATAGTAATAAAATATCAAGATCGTCATTATTCAGCATCAAGATTTGCCGACATACAACAACAAAAAATGATTATTTCATGGTGTGGGGTTAGCGGTCGTAACCCCTGTTGCCGTTCTACGGTTAAAGAAAAATGCAACTTATATTAAAACGAAATGGCAATAAAGGCAAGTGAGTAGTACACGTATTTTTAATTAACCTGTAACTGATAATAGTACAGGGTTTAAAAAAAAAAAAAAAAAATTACTGTATAATCTTCTCGTTACAAAGCCCTCTTACTCTATCAGAGACATCGGATCATCTTAACGGAAACGGTAATTCAAAACCGTATTTTACTAGACTCGTTACATCAACTGATGTCTGTAAATGGAGGTGATTACGTGGACATGTGGCAGGACAGTTTAATATTTGAGGGCTAGGTTTGTATCAGGCACATTGTGCCCCAAGTACTTCACAACAGTTAGCTAGTTAATGTGCTATACTTTGTACTACAAACAGCATGTATCTCAATAGGTATTTTCCATACTGAACCTCATCAAGCATTACAGGCCGACATTTTATGGTTAAAAGACATAAGAGAAAGGGCAGTAACAGAGCCTGTCAAGTGGCTGTAAGAATGAGAGCAGTACAAACGGTTTGCTACTCAAACAGAACCAAGCGCTATTGTTGGCTCTTTAGTTAATGAGGCTTGAAAAGGGTTCTTAACCTTAAGTTTAGTTTAAAGACCCTTTCCTCGCCCAAATATTATTAACTTCCCTGATAAATATAAATTAAGGCTTTAGATCTGATTGCTTCCTTAACGGATGTCAAAACTTTACATTTGTCATTATTTTTCTAAATTAAAATATACAGTACAATAAAAAAGTCTGAAATAATGTTTCACTCTAATACAGGAATAATGTAGTCTCATTTAATTATGGTCTAAAGCTAGTACAAGTTTTATCAAAACAGCTACACATTTGAAGCTCAGCGTAATTTAATCCGATAAGCAAATGAAGTAAAGAACATTATCAGTAATGTTTTCATTTTCATTTTAGGTTTGGAAAGTTTAACAATGGTCCTTGTTGAATAATGAAAATAATTTTTGATTATGTTCGAGGATGGTACAAAGATATCATTAATTAATATAGAAACGTGTTTTTGCTACCCAGGCTTCAAGCGAGCCAGACGTGCGTCATAATTGTACTGTAAAATATGTCTCACAAAAAATATACAGCATGTTCATTGTTTTATTCCGTTACAAAGTGTTTACACTATACGTCATTTCATCTTAGTACCGTATTTATTTTTTGCTGTGTTCTTTTTGTGTGGTAAACTTTTCGATACCAGTGACAGTAATATATTATTTTAAATTTAGTTAAAATAGGATTCTATGGTTTATAACCCTGGGTGTGTTCCTGCATTTATTTTTCATCATATTCTTAGAAAACTATCAGTCGGTTTTATTATGACCAGCCTTAATTATTTTTCCTCGTATATATCTGTCATAGTTAGGTACTCTACAGGGTTACGATATTGGGACCAGTTATGTCATACAGTATCATGAACTGATTTGTCTTCCAGCGTTTGTTGATAAATACAAGTGATCTGTACGCTTGATGTTTTCACACTGTTAAAGTAAATTTGCCAAATAGATTTAACTTTATTAGTTAATGAATTTATTCTTCTCACTACAATAAATTAAACTTTAACCTTTTGTGAATGGTAACTTTTATCTATTTGTATTGCATATTTTATGTATACTTGTATGTATGGTATGTGTGATTTTAGTGTGTATATGTATGTTTATGTATTGTAATATTATAAGTGTATATGTATGTGTGTAAGTGTATGTATGTATATGTACTGTTTATCCATTATATGCCTCTGGGATTGTGTTTAAGAGCCATATTGCAGTAGCGTCATTGGGAGAGCAGCTTGTTGGTTGGAATACTTGTTTTATTACTAAGGAGAAGGACTCTTTTTTAATTTTAATTTTTGTAAATTGTCTTTGTTTTTGTTTTAACGCTGACCCCAGCTACTTGGGTTTTTTGGTTTTGGTCAGTGTATTTCCTAAGAATGAGAGTAAATCGTTTTGAGGTATTTGTCTTGTAAATGGTGTAAATAAAGTATTATTATTATTATTATTATTAATTAATTATAGGGTTTATTAAAATTGGTTATAAGACCGATTCACTGTGGTTTAACATTTTGATAAAACTCAAAATATAACCTATAATGTACTTATTCTAAAACGTATTAGTTTTAACTTATTAAACTATTTAATTTAATGTTAAAAACATTATTATGATGACGATCATAGTATTTATTAATTGTACAGTTGATAAATAATGAAGGATTTAACTAGAATTAGATTCGCAGTGTTACACACTAGAATACACACTCTGTCTGCTCACCAAAGCATTTAAATGAAAAGTAGCTTTTTGGCAGATATACTTCTTTGGATAATCTGGCGAGTAAGTCGTTAGTTGTAACCAAAAAAATAATCGATGTGTTTAATGAAAATCTAAAATTTTCCTAAAATTGTAGTGTCTTCTTATAATAACACCATTCATCTACTCCCACTATAAGAGGTTGATACCTTACACAAAATGGGACTATTAAGGTATCACATGGGTAAAAAAAGAGGTCTCCAATAACCTAGAGCGATATATCAACCCCTTTTTTACCTATGAGGCAGTTAATAGTCCCATTCATTTTGTTTTTACATATATAGAGAAAAAATTAGGGAATCACAATAAACTGATTGATAGCTTCCTAAAAATATGATTAAAATAAATGCAGGACACTCAAAATTAGTTGACAATTTACTTAAAACTCAAATCATCATCGTACATAAGCACTTTTATTATCAACAAACGCCGAAGACAAATCATTTATGTACGATAAACATAACTGGTCCCAAAATCTAACCCTGTAGAATACCTAACTAGATAGACATATAAGGAGAAAAAAATTAGTGTATTTATAATAAACCGACTGGTGCTTTCTAAAAATATGATTAAAATAAATACAGGACACTCCAGGGGTATAACCATAGTACCTATTTTAATTAATTTAGTAATATAATGTGTCATTGTATCAAAAGCTTACCACACAAAGACACAGCCAAAATAAATACTGAGATGAAATGACGTACAATATTACACTTTTACGGAATAAACAATAACAAACTGTATATGTTTGGACATGTAATATTTTACAGTACAATATGAGCACGTTTGGCTCCCTTGAAACCTTGGGGGCAAACACATATCTATATTAATAATGCTATCTTTGTACATCTCGAACATAAGCAGAATTATTTTTTTTATCTAAAAGACAATTGTTAAAAATTCAAATCTAAAATGAAAATGAAAATATTATTGATAAGACTTTTATATTCTTTCTTATACGTAATGTATTACGTTGAGCTTCAAATGTGTAGCGTTTTGATCATTTTTAACAGCTCACACTGTTTTAAAAATATACATTGTTCTGTAAATTAATGTATTAGAAAATCATCCAAATTTTTAATTGTACTATATATTTAATTTAGCAAAAATGACAATGTAAAGTTTTGACATCCATTACGGAAGCAAAGTCTAAAGCCTTAATTTATGTTTATCAGGAAGTAATAATTTGGCGAGAAAGGGTCTTTAAACAAACTTAAGGTTAAAACCCTTTCAAGCCTCATTAACTAAAGAGCCAACAATAGGCTTGGTTCTTTTGAGTAGCAACCGTTTGTACTGCTCTCATTCTTACAGCCACTTGACAGGCTCGTTACTGCCTTTCTTTATGTTTTACATAAAATTTTAAAATGTCCGCCTGTAATGGTTGAAGAGTTCAGTAAAAAACTATTGAAATACATGCTGTTGTAGTACAAAGTATAGCACATTAACTAGCAAACTGTTGTAAAGGGCTGAGACATGATGTGCTGTGAACCTAGTCTCAAATATTACGCTGTCCTGCCACATAATCACCACACGTAATCACCTCCATTACAACACTAGTGATGTAATGAGTCCATGAAATACGATTGCATTACGTTCCGATAAGATGATCGATGTCACAGACAGAGTAAAGAGCTTAGTAACGAGAAGATTATACAGTATTTTTAATCTGACTTACTACTTAGGTTTTTCTTGTTCAGTTGACATTGGAAATACTCTATGTAAAGCAAAGTGGAGATATAGTTGAGAGATTTCTTAAGTTATTGCCAAAAGTTGGATACAAGGCTTTTGATATATTTACAGTCATCACCAAAGCTCTGCAACTTTTTGGATTGGACATATTAAAGTGCAGTGGGCTATCTCATGACAAAACGTCAAACATGTCTAGGATTTATTGTGGTCTACAAGCACATATTCTTTAAGTCTGTCCACTTGCATCATATTTCCCTTGTGCAGCCTATTCTATAAACTTAGTTGGTATTCACGTAGTAAATTCTTGTCTTGAGGCGGTACAGTTTTTTAATCACCTTCAAGAGTTGTTATAACTCAACATATAGATGGACAGTATTCGATAAATACAAAGATACAAAATTTAAAACAAAAAGCGTTTCCACGACAACGTGGTCTGTTAGGAATGACGCTGTGAGAGCTTTACAAGAATTAATTGTAATTTAAATTTTGGTACCAGACAGGATACTCTTTAGCATGCTACTGGTAGGTCTATAGACTGTTTACACTATTGCATGTTATGGGGTTTAATAAAATAACACATTTTTACAAAATATCATTTTAATATTAAATTAATTAGTCTTTTTCAGTATATACAAATAAATACTATAAAAAGTGTACAGTAATAAATAATTTATATACATAAATAATTAATTCAAACACTATATTAATAGTTTTGTTATTTATAGTAGTGAACACTTCTATTTTTTTTTGTTTAAAATATAGATATATTTTAAATTGTTTAGAATTATTTGTTTCACGATTACACAAAGTGTAGTAAGTTTTTATGGCAAGTTTGCATAGATATCAAATAGTTATATTAATCATACATTTGACTAGATAATTTTTGAAATTTAAATATTCAAAGTACTATCATTGTGTTATTGAAAGTATTTATATGAGTAAATTTCCTTATACTTACTTTCTGCAAGGAGAATAATTTTTTCTCAGTCTTAGCTCAATCAACAAGAACAAAACAAGCAATGATAATACAATTAAGAACATTTTTGTGTTAATGAATTAATTTTATATCAATAAAATAAGTACATTGATTCTTGAAATTTATGAAAAAACTATTTAAATATAATATAAACACAATATAGGCTGAGTTATTGTCCTAAACTGGGATAATATATTTATATACAACAGGTAGCATTTTTTAAATATTCAACTTTAATTATGAAATTTCCGTATACCTGCAGTCTTTATACTGATGCTATAATAATAATATTTAAGTACTTCTATTGAACCCTCTTTTATTGTGACAATAAGCTATCCTATCATAATATAGTTTATTAGTAATTTATTAAAAAATTAACATTTATGAGCTTTGTGTCCTAGAATTAACAAAATAAAAAAAGTTTAACCAAAGTATATTAATACATTTTCTATGTATCTTATAATTTTATAATTTTGAAATCAAGAATTAAGTCATTTATAATAAAAATATTTTATCGTTGTTACTTCATAAAGAGTCAGTGGTGATGAAACTTTATGGTCAGAATAATGTATATTTACATGTTTAAATAAATATTAGTTTCTCATGGTCAACCATGAAATATTATGTACAATCATTCACAATTTCTCTACTACACTTTGTACAAATTACCACAATGTTAAAGCACATTTAAAACATTTACTTAAACACTTAACACATTTCCTATAATAAAATACTACCTGGATCTTTCAACATTCGGTTCTATGTACAACTTATCAGTCCATTATATATTCATTACACTAAGTTTGTTTTTAATCATTTTGGTGAAATTTCGTCTTCAAAACTTGTACAATGTAATGTTTGACGTTATCCTAATCATTCACTGCAGGATTTTTCTATGATTTAGTGCTCCTACCATTCCTGGGAATGTAAGCATTGAGTTCATCAAGTAAAGAATGGCATATAGCCAACTACAGTACGACTACAGTTACAGTTATTGTTCAGTAACAATTCTTTACTCAAAATCTGTCCAAATTTTAAAAGTTGTCGGTTATTGAACTCCCCATTGATATTACTGATCCAAATAAAACAAAATAGTTTAATTCAAGGAGATGTAGATAACATTTTTTTATATCTGCAAATTTTTTATTAAATTCTAACCAATACAGAAGCTTATTTTCCTGTAAATTACAATGTGCCTACAACTATACCTGCTCAAACAACAGGACATAACCAAGTGGGTTTGAGATTAAATTATTTTAGACTCTCAACCCGTATAAAACTAACATTATTCAAAGGTTTGTGTCAAATTACAATGACAAATAGCGTTCAAAACTAACTGTAACCAAAATTTTGATCAAGATAATTTAATATGTAAAAGTTTGAAAGTATGTATTACTGTCCTCAGCAAACATATTTCCTGCAGTGAATGTGGTTAGTGTATATCATTTTTCGTGACGTATTCTACTAGAATTTATGAATTGTTACTGTGACAAAAAATAATAATAAAAAATATATTTCATGCACTTAAAAAAATAAATTATTGTACTATATATCAGAAATTGTTTGTGGAAAGAAACAAGTTGGCACAACTTTCGAATGGAACTAGTAAAACCGTGTCACTTACTAACAAATTATCATTTAAACTAAAATAAAGTTGGCACATTGTGAATGGAAATAAATAAGAATGGAGGAATGATGAAGACAATGATACAGATCACTAGTGGCAGTAGAAAATACAGAGTCAACTGGTAAGCCATCAGCTCCAACTGATGGAGAAGGCTATGGCAGTGAGTGACAGATCACAGAATACTAATGGCAGTGGCGATGGCAAGGCTACAATCAACTGGGCAGTGGACAGGAACTGAGCAGTATGTTGTGTAGGGCTGCCATGGTGGTCCAGTCCCTGTGTTCCCCACTGATCTTCACATTGCGAATGCAGCCTTTGAAGTTTTCTCTTGACTGTAGAGTGCCACTGGGTGCATGATCTGCAAACCAGAAATACTGCTCTAAAACAGTTTAAACATAAAGTCAGACATGTGCAAAACATGTACGTTTAACTAATTTTAAGTCATAAAATAATAGACATATGAATATTATTTTTGTAAAAATATACCAAGACATTAGTAAATGTTTTCTAACACAGCAAATGAGATAAAAATATTAACCATCATGCTCAATATTTATGAAGAAAAACCACCACCAAAGTGCTGTTAAATTTACTACAGTCCAGTCTCTGTTTAATGCAATTATGTCCACAATTAAATCTCCTAAAATGAGGTACATTCGATGTTTAAATGCCCCAATATAAACAATGATATTGGTCTGTAACTTGATACATCACATGTTTATGATTTGATCAAAGAATAAAAACCTCTATGTAATGATATTCATTGTACAAAAACCATGAATAAGAAATTAAGTTAACTTCTTAGTAATGAACTTCCACACTTCCAGCCCTAATGTACGAGGGGTATTAGAAAAATAAGGTTCCCATGATTTTTTTAAAAAGACAGCTATATATTTCTACTTAGTGTTATACATCAATTTAAAACTTAAAAGTTAAGCTATTTTTCCACATAACCACTGTTTTTTTCCAAACACTTTTGTAGACGATGCTCCAACTTTTCTATCCCCTTGTTATAGAATTCTGCCGCCAATCCTTTGAGGAATCGAGTAACCTCTTCCTTGACTTCATCATCGTACTGAAGTGTTGGCCATCCAAGTGTTCCTTTAATTTTGGGAATAAGTGATAATCACTTGGGGCTAGGTCTGGGCTGTAGGGGGGATGGGGCACAATAGTCCAGCCAAAATTTGTCAACAGTTCTTGAGTTTGACGCGAGACGTGAGGTCGAGCGTTGTCATGGAGAAGCCTCACACCACTGGACAATCTTCCTCTCCGGCGGTTCTGGATCGCGCGTCTCAGTTTTCTTAATGTGTCGCAATATCTGTCAGAGTTTACAGTTGTTCCATGAGGCACAAAGTCGATCAAAAGCAGGCCCTTCCTGTCCCAAAAGACGGTTGTCATGACTTTCCCAGCAGACTGTGTTTGCTTGAACTTCTTCGACTTAGGCGAAATTGAGTGACGCCATTCACGTGATTGCTGCTTGGTTTCGGGGGTAAAGTGAAACGCCCATGTTTCATCGCCTGTAACAATGGAATCCAAGAATTCTTCCTTGTTGTTTTCACATTGTTGCAAAAACTGTTTAGCGCATACGACACCCTGCTGTTTATGGTTTTCTGTGAGCATTCGCGGTACCCACCGCACACACACTTTGTGATAGCCTAATTTTTCTCTTAAAATCTTATGAACTGTGGCGCTGGAAATCTCAGGAATAAGCAAAGCAAGTTCGTGAATGGTGATTCTCCGATCTTCAAGCAATATTGTCTCAACCTTTTCAACAACTCCATCTGAAACTGAAGGCCGTCCACTTCGGTTTTCATCGTGAATTTCCATGCGGTCTTCACTGAATTCTCTACACCATTTCCGAACGTGTTGAACAGATATGCAGTTTTTCCCCATAAACTTCGATTAACTGACGATGAATTTCAATAGGTGAAATCTTTTTTGCATTTAAAAATCGTATCACAGCACGAATTTCGCATCTGGCGGTAACAACGATAGGGAGCTCCATCTTCTAAGGCAGCTGGGCCGGCATTGTTGGACGTAGCGAGGTGCGAGTGGTATGGATAGAGAGAAGGACAGCTGATGAATAAGACAGTTTTGCCAGATTTCTCCCAACATATCGCATTCTGTCTCGGCGGCATAGGGAACCTTATTTTTCTAATACCTCTCGTAATAATGCAACTCCTCCCAGTCTACGGTCTTCTCTACTGTATTTAGCTACCAGTGTGTAGCCATCAATTTTCATCAGTGCTAAGTTGTTAGGGTTTAAGTCATGTTCTCTCAAAATTATGATGGTAGGTTTTAGGGAACTGAGTAAGTGGTTTAGCCTTTCGAGCTTTTTTTATAGACCTTGAATTTTCTGGTTAAATATATTGACATTTTTTGTGAAAGTGGTCTGATGGAGATTTTTATATGTGGAGGTTTTAGTTTTTCTTTTATACAGTGTGCTGGCATTTAACTGTGAATTGAGGATGGTCATGGTTTTGTATCAGCATTTTTTATTAGGTTGTGCCCTAAAAAAGGTTTACTTCCATTATCTCCAGTTTCACTCTCCTTCATACCTTTCCTTTGCTCATTTATTGGAGGGGTCTTTGTACAGTTGTTCAATTTTTTATCAAAGAGGTTTGACTCTCTCCTCTTATGTCATCATAGGATGATGTTTCATCCTAAGGTCCTGTACTTAAGTCTCTGTTGAGTTAAGTTGTGTAATCAAAGGAGGTTTGACTGTCTCCTCCTATGTCATCAATGGATGATGTTTTATCCTGTGGTTCTGTAGTAAGAGTCAGATTCCTTATTCTACTATAGGAAGTTAGATTGGCTCCTCTTCTGTAGTCTTGTGAAATATTTACCAGTGTTTCAATATTTTTATTGAAAAAAATCATCAACAGTTTCATTATCAGCAAGCTTGTATGCTGTATGGGGGAGAGGGGGACTAATTTCTGAGTTTTATTGGAGGGTGAAATATTTTTTATGATATGAAACCAGTCACTCCTAAAGATTTTATTAACACTATCATAAGTGTCTGTCTGTTTATCTTTGCTTATTTTGCTTGCTTTCCTTGCTGTTGGAACCACTAGAGCTCTGGTGAATCTGGAGTTAAATGGTAACTATGTTACAATTAGCTTTGTCCTGTAGTAGATTGGATGGCTGCTGTGTGTTTTCTTTTCCCATATCACATGCAAGTAGCTGAGCCAAGAGGCTATCATCAGAAGGGAAGTTGACACTATGATCTCTGAGTTTGAATGCAGAAATGGTGGACTCTAGAAGTGATATTTTTTCCTAAAATCTCTCCGTTTAGTATTATGGTGTTTTCTTTCTCCCTTTGCAGTATTTGTATTTCACCTTCAGCATCACATTTGCTAATTTTCAATGCTTCATTCAAAGCTTTCACTTCATTTTAGTGATTGATCTTGTAGCTTGAGCATATTTTCAGTTATTGCTGGGACTTTTCTATAATTCATCCCTGGGTATTCTGAAACGTTGATTTAGCAAAATTCAGTTTACTGTCATAGTCAAGTAGAGTTTTTGTCATATTTCTTTGAATTTTGATTTGTGTTATATCTTATCCCG
>NW_025787586.1:0-14377 GCF_021130785.1 Homalodisca vitripennis
ACACCAATAGATTTAGAGTGCAGTTAGCGGGTAGCTGTGCTCCCGCATGGGACCAGCCGCAAACAAGTTCTGGCGGGAGATATAAATGGATTTCTGACTGAGATAGCTCGTGAGACACAGATGTTTTCCAGATATTGATACGTTACACGATGTACTCTAGAGGCAGTTTCTTACGGGTCTGGAATTGTAATATTACTGTAAAACATATTCCCCTTACATTCCTTTACAACTGAACTAACCAATTTCATTGGAAGTTAAAACCTGATGTTTTGTCCAAAATAATGTAGGAATACAACTTATTCCTTACTTTCCTAAACATATATAATTGAATAAGTCTCTTAAAAGAAAGGCTTTTAATAAATTACATTAATATTTCCTTTAAAATGTTTACGCATGAAATCAATTTAAAATGTAAGCCCCATAAAATAATACAGGAAGAACAGTTTTTTGTTCAAGACTAATAAAAAATATTAAGTATAAGTGTAAAAATTCAGTTTTTAGGTATTCATTATTAAACACTTCCAGGAATTAATTATTACTTTTAAGCTTATAAATATAATAGACTAGCTTACCCTGCGCTGCGGTTGCTACGCCCACCCAACTAAAATTAAATTATGAAGGAAATATTCAATAAATTTGAAGGAAATAATTCAATACACACATATACCAATTCCATTTTGAGTCACCTTATTGATTTTGTTCCATATTCCGAAAAAAATTGTGACATTGCAGCGATTCGATTAAATTCGATATATTTATTGAAGGGCTGTGGGATACACAATATTTCTTGTTTTCCAATCTGGTGCGTAATACAAATAAATCAGACAGGTTTTTCCAAACGCGCGTGAGCAAGCCACATAAGAGCTGCCCATGTGAGAAGCATGGGATTCTCCAAATTCAAATCCACATTACTTGCAACGATTCGTCCTTGTGCTTTGTTTTGATAGTTTTATTGCGAAAGCGAGGTCGCACCGGGAAACTGCAAACGTTTTAAATTCCGAATGGGCATATCTGTTGGGATCATTGGGATAGCGTGGTAACCAGTACGTCTTCACCTTTGAATTTTCCCAGTCAAAAATTGTTGCCTCAGATAAACATTGGTTCATCATTTTCTGACGGAGAGTCTGGTTTCCGTTACAAAAGTCGTGGTGGATTTATGTTTTCGAAGAAGGTAATGATGGGTACAGCCAATATTTCAATATAAGAACGTGCGGTGGCATGCCTGGCAAATCATGCTTAGCGAATTCAAAAATTCAGTTGGATAGTTGATAACTTCGTCCTTGATTCACCACAGTATCGGATGGAACTTATATATTGTTTGTTTCGCTCAGGGTATTCCCATTCTGAATATTGAAGTTAATGGTATATTGACATCGAATATTTATTGGCTGCATAATATAGCACGCGTACTGAGCCACTGAAGATTTTTGTAGCTTTGTGCAATGTTTTGGAAAAAACTTTTTTGCACCAATTCATCTATGCTTTTTGTGATCTTACAGAAGTTTGCTTGGCAAGGTGATACATTGCGTTAGATTTCATCCAATTTGCTCTCGCCCATTTCCAATATCCATCAATTGTTTTGCAAAATTTTCAGCCGATGGCATCCCTGTTGTAGTTGTACACGCATGTTGGTTATTTTCAAAATCAATTTCTGTATTATGGCGCCATAAAAACTGATCGATTTGAGAACATGCATTAAGTTCGTCAGCGGGTGTTGAACAGTGGTTATGAATAAACGCAGCGTTTGTCGAAAATCACCAGACAATAAAATGAGTGCGCCACCAAAGATCTGTTTCGTTTCCTCTCAAATCTCGCAGTGTACGATCCAATTGCTTCCAATGCTTTTCTTGTGAGACATTGTACATTCGTCCCATATGATAATCTTGACACGTTTGGAGTAATTTGCCCATTCCAGAGTTTTTACTGATGTTGCATGTTGGGTGTCTCATGTGTTTTGCCAAATTCAACGGCATTTTTTTGTTTTTCTAATGCTGAATGCACTGTTCGGCCCCACCATCCAAAAGAGTGTTGCCGGCCAAAAAAAATTTTTCCACCCAGGATGATGCAAATGGCCAGTGCAATATTAATTTTGTGATCGTATGGTTGCCAGAATGAGTGAAAGAAGAAAAGTCTTCCCTGTACCACCAGGCGCATCTAGGAAAAAATAGTCCCACCACTCTGTTCTGTAATGGCAACGCATAATTCTGCTCATACCGACAAATGCGTTGTTCTGGAATCAACCTGCGGAAGATTTATCTGAACAAATGTCCCCCAAATTCGACAGTATCAAAGTGTGTTTCTCGTTGCAAATCACGATCGAAAAGGTTGTTCGCTGGTCGGTTTGGATTCAGGCATATCCCCAGTTGCACAACCAGTGGGACCCCATTTTTGTTTTTTTTTTTGTTTTTTGTTAGTAATTGCCAAACATATATCTTCAATCAAAAATCAATGCCTCATTCAGGAGGGGGGGACAGCGATATTGGAGCGTGATGAATTATATCGAATGTCCGAATTTTGATTCGCATATGCGCAAAACCGATGTAGAAATGATCTTCACTCATGTTGTCCTTGTATTTTTTTCCCAAAGGGTCGTTTGGATTTACATGGGAAACAGGTTGTTAAAAATGCATAGCAAATAACGTACGTATTTGCTGTGAGGTCGAAGCAGTATTCGACTGCATCAGCGAGTGCAGTGTCCCAATGGGCATCATTTTCAAGAAGATTTAGTTTCTGGCAAGCTTGATGATAAGTGGGCGCATAACTGACCGTTGTGACTGTCCTGTAAATCTTGGAAGGACATCGGTCCACGTAACATTGATTAACAGCAATCGCAAATAGAAACATTCGGTATTGTTCGGAGGACGGCGTGAAAACAGTGTACAGACGGACCCAATTGCGTCACTGGAATACAAATTCGGGATAGTCCTTCAAACTAACTTTACCTTGTTTTGCGGTACGTTTTGGAAACTTTTTTAGCCGATGCATTCCACGTGTAGAATTTTCGGTACCCAATCAGAATAAAGTAGAGTCTGTTGCAAAATGATCATCTTGGCACAATGAGTAAAATGCAGTTAAAGTTGTTGCCCGGTGGAACCAATGCTCTTGCACGTACATTATTCTGTTGTGAAGTACACGCGTTGTTCCATGTTCTCGAGATGCACTGCCAATATGTACTACTGTTGGATGTCGTTCATGTGTATTGGAAATGATAAGATTGCGAGCCATACTGCTTCATTTGCTGCTAATGTTAGCGTCCAAGTTGGTATTGGTTGATTTCATCGAGCGGTGCCCGACTACCATTCCCTACTCCGAAGGACTGCCATGTCACTTCCTTTGTTGATCATACTTGCAAATGTATTTAATCGACTTTACATGAATTGCAATACTCAACATTAATGTGTGCTTTTGAAAGGTACTTTGAGAGCAATGGTGAATATGGAACAACCCAATCGATTATTCGACTTCGGACATGTAACGTTTCGTACTTTCAGAACGATGGGATTTGCCGCCATCTTCAAACTGATCGTCGACGATACAGTGTGGTATTTCCCGTCATTGCCAGTAATGGTCTCAGAAAACCAAGTTTCTTGGGTATCGTTTCGTGCATTTTCCCATCAGACATGCTATGGTCGAATTGTTTATTAAATTGCGCCAACATGGACCATGAATCATATTTTTGGTAACGACGTCGAATAAGTTTGAATCAATGTCTTTAATCTGGTATTTCTGCTGAGATGATTGTCGCCAGCGTGCCGGTCAACTTGATTTGGCGTAATTTTATTGACTAACCAAATCAAAATATGGTGCATGTGGCAATCCTCTTTTCTGCCATTCAATGTGAATAGATCCAACAGTCGTAAAACCCTCTTTCCCCAAAAAACACGATGCTTGATAATAAAAATCCATGAAAGATTTCAATTTTTTGTTTAAATACGCGTGCGGTAATGTCATGGCGGTCCGTAAGATGATTGTCCAGCTAACAGAAAGTTTCATTTAATTTCATCCCACGTAGGATTGCATGTAAAATGTGATGAACAAAATCTGGACGACCGTATGCGCGAACGTATGTCTATCGGCATCTTGTGCATATTTCATGCATGTGCCGTGGACTTCCCGTGAATGTCGATGGTAATATGACCATTCTTCCTAATTTCGTTTGGATTCTTGTTACCATCATTTAAACGATTGCCGTCTCGTAAATGGATGCGTACTCCCTTCAGACCGACAACTTGGTTTGATTCAATCGAATGATATACAGAGTCGTTCGGTTTTCAATCTTCGCCAATACATGTCGAGCAATGTATTGATGGAACAATTGTCGGGACATTTTAGTATGTGGTTCTCAGCGTCTTGAACGAATCATCAATCCGATACGAAGTATTTAATTCATCAGCACATGACTTTATTATTCGGTTACCCTCGTCTGTTTGTGGATTTCTCATTTTGATGTTTAAATGATATCCATTCTCTCTCCTCGCCAAAACAGAATCGGATATACTGTTAATCCCGTCGTGATGAACGATGAGTTTCGGAGACCTCGTCTGAACGTTCACCCACTTTCTGCGATGAAGAATTATGTTCCGCGTGATTCGAATTCTTCGCCAAACTATCACGATCGCCACCTTTAAATCATCAACTGTTGGTGCATTAAATTGTCTTTCGTATTGGCCAACGGGTCTTTTATCTGCTCGAATTAAACATGCGTTAGTCATCTGGCTGGCACCATTTGTTGAATGGCGGTTTTAAACAAACTGAACTAATTCATTGTGTTGATCGAAAAAGGGCTTGTAAACGCAGCCACGATTTCTCGTTTAGTGCCTGCATTGTAATGACATCGATTGTTTCATATTTGTTCATGACTGTTGCTGCCATGAAATAAATTTGAAGAAAACTTGTGATCTGCGTCCGGCAATGGTAGCAGCGGATCCGGCACGTATGATAAATTATGCCCTTGCACTCTAAATGTTGGCATGTAATTTTCACGCACGATGTTAGTTGCACCTGAACGATTGTCATTTGAAAACATGAATTCGTATTTGCGAATATTTTTCCAAGAAATGCTTCGATTCATCACGTTGTAACACATGATAACAACACACTCCAACAATGAACAACGTAACAGACGAACAACAAACCAAACCACAAATAAGCATAACCAAGAACATCTCGCACCATAGACACCACTCAACAACACGCTCCACCAAACAATAAACACGACAAACAACCTTACAACAACACACCCGCGCAGGCACACTGTACATGACAAACACACAGAGCTCGCCTAACCAACACGTAACAAACTAACATCTACAGCCACACACGACCACAACAACCCGCAACATAACAAACATGGCCGCTACCAAAAAATAAACCAGCTCCCACACACAGTTACACCTCCCCACACACCACCGCCAACCCAGCCCCCCCAACCCAAAACCCCCTCCCCACCCCCCACCCGATGAACCTCGCCCCCCCCACAGTCACTTTTCCCCCCTAATGTGCATAGTGGTTCGGAGTGGTGGATGTAATTCTGGCAGTAATAATTTACTTTATTTACCATTGCGCGCAGGCACATCTCCTGGTGATTTTCATTCTTAAACTTTAAGGGCGCCACAATACATACAAATGTTTATCCATTTTTCCAATGACGACACTTGGATGAAGACTTTAATCATTATTACTATCATAATAGAATGCAGCAAGATTTAAATCAATGTGCAACGTTTCGTCTTGATCGAACGTTGCTTATTCTAATATTTTTTGACAGCCTTCTTTCTCCCGTTGTTCAGTTGTCTCAGACGAAACGCGGCCTGAGTAGTTACGTATTCGATTAGTTTCCAACCTCAAATTTCGTATGTTTCAGAATGATTCCGTCCGAACGGGTTTCAGCGGCATGTACTCGAATATTTTCCAGCCTTCCTTAATACTCCGTTGCTCGTCAGAATTCTGAGGCTCGTATTGCTCTTTTCTTCCGAGCTTGAGGTTGTAGATCGACCAATTGCTGTAGCTTGTCGCTTTGGAGGCCATAATTGTACGGGAACAACGTAAAAAATGCGTTTGAATTTATAAGATGTTAATCTAGCACTCCGAATCACATAATGTATCCGATCCAATTGAAACCGGCTGTTCACACACGGATAGATGCTTTCTAACTTTTATTAATATTATTAATATTAATCCTTCATAACTAATTTAATTGATAACCTTACATATTTAAATAATTTGACAGCCCGCTTCTATATTTTATAATATACAAAGAACAAGCTGATTAAAAATTTTTGAAAAAGACCGTTAACAATAATGTTTTGCTGCAATGCATTTCCTTATTGAGAGGGTATATTTCTGTAACCAAGTGGGGCGGAATCCTGAATCGGGAAAGGGATAACATACAATGGGCATCAGCATATAAATCCTTTCTCCGTGGAAAAATTACATATACCGTACAAATTTTCATCATGAATCGGTCCAATAGTTCACGATTCCATAAAGGACAAACATACAAACATTCATTTTTATTATATATAGATTGAATGTCTTGCTTCTATTTTACACATTTTTCATTTTAGTCCCAATATAAAACACTATTTAAAATGTTTATAAAATATCAAACCTAAAATTTATTAATATTAGTTATCGGATAGAACGAGACACATAGGGTTGAACAAAAATAAATACTCGATATTGCATATTTAATCTTTTACATTGTGGCAATACACTTTACTAGCACCATCTTGGTCTTAAATAATAACTGATTATTTTGTGACGTTGCTGCCAATAAAGAGTAGGAATTAACTTCAAATTTTATCCTGGGGTGAGGCCTAATTTGTTTCCATGTATTCTTTTGGAATATAAACTAAAAATTTTAATTCTTATAAACGTTGGCGTCGACTCCAACGATACCACGACGTTAGCATTCTTGGCTCGATATTGTAGTTGTAGTCAAAACATGAAGAAGAATCAATAATCATACTATAAGAATTGAAGAAGGATTGGAAGTAAAGACTCAAAACTCGCCTGAAACAGAATTGGCAATTGAACTAGCTATTCATCAAGGACATCAACTTATTACGCGTACAGACAAAGTCGTAACGTTTAGCCGTGCCAGAATGACATCACTCCAAACTTTTATTTATACTCATTTCAATCTCGTAAGTAATACAATAACACAGAATAATTTAACTCTTTACTAATTTACAAAAGTTACTTTATAATACATTCAAAAATAGATGTCTCGGCATGAAAAGCTAATTTTCAATACGAAAAATTGTTAATTCTACTTACATGCAAGGCGCGCCGAGGTATGAAAATAAACCTCATTTAACAGTTTGGATAAAATTAAATTTAAGATAAACTGAAACTGACTAAGTGGAATATTAAAGCGTTAGTGCGGCGAATTACTCACAATAACTTTTTTTGTAATATATTAATTACAAACTATTTAGGAGAGTGTTCTTAGTACTCTGCTTTTATTGAGATTATCAATTTAAAATTAATAATTGAATTATTCACTGTTATAATAAAACCTTAAACCTGGTTGGTGCACTATACCAACATTGCATGAACCCACATATCAGGTCTATTAGTCTAACTAGTGTTATTTACAAGAGGGGTGACCTGACCCAGTCACTTCACTGACCAGTTATCACTGACTTGGTCAATACCTAGATTACCTTGACATATTTAAGTATAACCTGAAATGAACTAAACATCGTACACGACTGGATATATATAGTAATGATATATATTATTTTATTGCAAGATCGAGAGTAAAATAAGTAATGCTGGCAAAAGTTCACTGGCCAATTTTTACATAATCGCCACAACAAAAATTTTTCTTTCCTCCCTCAAACTTATCAATGATTTATTCAAATTTAAAAACCCATTCACCAGTTTGTCGGATCCCAGGTCCCTGAAGATGTTTTACAAGTTTTTTTTTAAGTGGGCTTACATATAAAAAGACGTGGGGTATATAATATATTTTTTTTATTCAATCACATATCGCAGAATTGAATTACTTTTTCTATTCGTTGTAGAGAAAAATCAGATTTCATGAATTAATCACTAATTAATTGGTGTTACGTGTATAGCTAAAACTTGTATAAGGTAGGAAAATTATATAATTTAAATTTTTTTTCATAGCATCTATGTTATTTACGGGTTTAATGTGCGATTTAGAAATATAAGTTGCCGATAGATTGTTTAAATTCATTTCGTTACTGAGTACTTGAAACTCAGGATATAAATTATGTATTGTATTTAAAGCCTTACTGTTATAATATAAAAAAAATGATTAATACTATAATAATGTGTTCTGGTAAAAAATGTGTGGGATTTACAAGTATATACTCGCGGTTGAGTTTTAAAATATTGCGAAAATTGTCGTTTTCCTTAAATCTAAATAATAATTTGGAAAGGGGAGAAAATGTAAAATTCGCAATTCCTCTGTATTAAACTCAAAAAAGTAACATTAAAACACAGTTGAAATCTCTGCCTTTTTCTTCACGTACATTGTGATAAGTTAATTTCTTTGCCATAGCTTCAACAGGGACCATTTGGGTTTTGAGAAAATGCTTTTTGAAATGCAGTCAACTATGATACTTTCAACATCTTTCCTGTTTCTCGGTTGGTGTGGTGGTTCATTAATGAACCTTTAAATTCTATTCCAAAGAAACCTCTTACCACTAAAGCTACTTGAATCACACGCAAGGGCTGTTGTTGAAGTTATAATTTGACGTGGGATTATAGATTAATTAAATTATTTGTTGAAACCAGTTAATCTATTCCAAGAAAACTCTTACCACTAAAAGATACTTGAATCACACGCAAGGGCTGTGAAGTTAATTGGAGAGTGGATTATAGACTAATTAAATATTTGTTGCTTTCAATGATTAGACGAAATATTTAAAAAGTATCAATAACGTCTCAATCAAACTAATGGATAAATTTGTATTTTCGGTCTAACACAATAATTAAGTTATTTCTTTAAACACAATCTTTACATATATCTAATTATGTTGTTATGGGGACACGATTAATTTATTTTTTTTATATTGGAATAGGCTGACATTAATATTATTATATTCGTTTATAATTTTGTTTGCTGAATACTGGTTTATTTTCACAATATAAAATTTCATTGTTTTTTAGAATTCGCGTAATTAGCTTGTCAGGAATTATTAGAAATAAATTCATTAGTCATACCTCATGTCTTCTATAGAGAAAAATAAAATGCAGTAATTTTTATGTATGTAGAAGTCTTTTTTATTTTAATTTAACAATTTTTATTTAAAAGTCATTGACATATTTGCTGCAATGGTGAGATTATAGTACTTTTCATTCTTTGTTGATAAAAAATTGTATGAACTCATATAATTCCCTTGTAAATACATTTTAGAATAAAGTATGTTATTCTTTCATATTACTGAGTGTCGGAGGCAGTAAATATAGAAAAATTTGGAGATTTATTTAATTAAGGCACTTCGGTTGAACTCATGATTCGCTGAGGAGTGTATGCAAAGTCTTAACCAGGGCTCATTTCACTAGGGTTTACTATGATACATGTTGTTTACTATGTTCACTGTTAAGAATATAATACTATTATACTCAAGTTTCTTTAGAAAGTTATATGTATTCTGGAAATGTTCCGTATTACCATTCAAACACCAAGGACCAATCTAAATAAAAAAACGTTCGTAACTCTCAGCTAAATCCCAAAGAAGTGTCATGGATCATCGAGACTCAAAGTTTGCTTATATAGAAATGACGCTCTAATGCACTATTTCAAATTGTATAGGTTAAGTTCATTTTTCGGTGCGTACACACAGGTTAATAGTATGGTCTCAAATGTACAATTTTCCAGTCGTTTCCAGGTTAACACTCGAGTTCAGATAATATTGACTCAAACGGTATTGTCTTTTCGGGCCTATGTGCTTTGAAGTCATATAATTGATATTCAAAAGTTAATTTAAGTGTGGATACACGCTATATGTTAAAAAATCGAATAATTGCAGTTTTAAGGACGTCTTGAAATTATTGATGTAAGTTGTATTTCAGGTTTAATCTATACAACAGAAAATAAAATGTTTTGACATGGTCTACTTTTGCAATCCAAAAGTTTTTTTGTTATTAAGAACGAGCTATAAAAATCTATCTTTATAACAATCTAAACTTGAAAAAATGTTTACTTCAATTTGTGTTAGTTTAATTGAAAGTAACAAACGCAATTAAGAAAATGGGTATCACATGAACAAAAAAACTAGATGTCTTATCTTAAATTTATAAAACTCGTAACAGTTAAATGATTAAAATGTATAAACAAGAACGAATATTTGCTCATATCATACTTATAATTTCTCTTGTGAAACATCTATTGTGATTTTTCATCCTTTTCTGGTTCGGGACTGCCGGATACCATGTTTAACATTTTAAAAATTGCTTACAAGTTTTTGGGTTTATAATCAGTTTTGGATTATTGTATTTTCCAAACATCAAACAGCCCATTGGATCCCTTTCCCTCAGCGTATCGTAGATCTGATCTTAAGGAATGATGACTCCTTATAGAGGCGTTTTTTCACTTCAGCAGGGTCCATAATTCTAAGAGCTATTCGGTGTTAACGATTGGAAGTATCTCCAAAAAAGACCGAAACAAAGCATCCTCAGTGAAGAAGAAAAGGGAAAAACAAACCGAAAAGTTACGGAAACGACCAGCCATAAATTAAGAGAGTCCCTAATGAAAAAATAAGAGTTTAATTAGATTCCCAATCCATTTTCCGCTATTACGACAGTTCAGCTGCACATACGCGAAATGTGAGTATTGACCACACCAATCGATTTAATGTGATAAAAGTGGGTCACGGGCAGTGGAAAAAAAAATATTAAGTACATTCTAAATTAATTTCCAAACTACTTTTATGACAGATATTTGTATAATTAAATTACTGAGGCAACATGAACAAATTGATTAAGGAGAGTTGACATCCCAGAGTATCTGTCGTTGATTGCGTCGTACCAAGTCAGGTGCAGTAAACAGGACTGGTGAAAACAAAGATGGATCGTTTGTGTGTTATTTTATGGTACCTTGACTTTATCTTTATTTTTTTAAACGTTTTAAGTGGATTGAAAAAGTGTGATGGAGTATAGATATACACACTATAGAACATTAAGGAACCCTTCTATGGAAGAAATACAACCCACACGATTGGATAAAGAGGAGAGCTAAATAACATAGAGATAGGTTGTTGCAGGAAGAAAATGATGGGGGAGGTACTGCAAGGGTATACGGTTGAGGGAACGGAAAGAAAATAAAATAATGGATTGGTATGAAAGGGAAGGGGGGATACGAGGAGACAAAGGGTGAGAGAAGGGGAGATTATATTTTTAAAAAAAGTGACACGGAAAGAAGAGCAAAGGACATAGTTATCATTGAAAATTATTTTAAATAATTATAAGTGTGTACTGGAATAATTTTTCATTTTATATTGTTTACAAAAGACACTATTTTAAAGAAATTTTAAGGTTATTTTAATTTGTATTATTACTATTTTTTTAGGAAATACCTTTTTCCACCAATGAAATGTTATACTATTGTTCATGAGTTATCGTTATTGATATTTTTACTGAAAAATTGAAACTAGGGACAATGTAATTTGCGGCACGTTTTCTTAGTCTCATTCAGCTATTACAAGCAATTAAAAATTTGTATTTTAGCGTGGATGTTCAGTAACATTATCATGTTCCAATATAAAAAAGATTTGGTTGATTTTTTTAATTTTTACCGAGATTTATTTTGAACTACAAATTTTTTAAAAATAATATGGTTTTTTTTATTTAAATTTAATGTTTAAATAAGTAGTTGGTAACAGTTTAATGTAAAGAAAAAAATTAAAAATTTCTGTTAGTCAACTAGTTAAATTATGTAAAATTATAAATAAAATAATGAGAAAACTATTTTTAGACGACTTTATTTTACTACGCAGGTAACAGCACACACAATAAAAACACAGTTCCTCAGCTCTAAAACCAATCTGACATTAATAATTGTATCTTCTAAACCGTACTTTACAGTATGCAGAATGGCTTAAACAGAATGATGGTAAATGGAGGGCGAATGGTAAGATAAATACAATTCATCCATCCAAGGGCTTGGGTGGTGTCCCCCACACAATTTGGTTAATTTCTTTAAAACGATTTTATGTTTAAACCGTTTCCCAAAATCTTCTCAAAATAAAACGATAGTAGTTTTAAAATGTAAATTAAAAAAATTCCAGTACTTATTTGTTTTTATTTACTCTTAGAACTACTGGTGAATTGGGACAACCTTGCATCTTTCATTGAACAAACATCGTGAAAATCTAATACTCTCACTGCATGTATGAAAAAAATATCTGATTTAATTGCAAAAAAATAAAAGAGATACCACAAGGTATCCGTAGGGATACCTGACATGATATGAATAAACTTTGATAACATTCTCATGTATTAATATCCTGAGGTTTCTCTATAAATTAAAATTATTACGATAAAAACATCGTATTGCATTTAGATATCGTTGTAACGCCTACATAGGAGATTTATTCTGAGAGAAAAAACGAAGCCCACCGTTTTCAAGTATATAACAAGTCTTAATTCCACTTTACGTGATTACATACCATGTGATGAAATAAATTGTATATTTTTTCCTTGGGTGGTAAACATTTTAGGACTGTACTAAAAACATATTTAATACCCTACACTTTTTAGTATGCTGCAACATAATAGTGTAAAATAAAATTCAGTTTTATAAATTAATGAAAGTTAATTAGTTCACAATCAGGAGTCATTCATTAGATGAGAACATTCCAAATCAATTTTACAACGTTTATTGAGTATAATAAAATTTGGCTCAGCGTGTAGCGAAGCCTGGGAAAGTCTCATTTATGGTTTAATATGTATAAATGTCTGTCTGTCCTCACGATATCTCTTAAGCGAAAGCTGAACTATGGACTAGATAATTTTGACATGAAGCATCATTTGTATGGTAGCAGCTATGATTTAAATGATCTAAGCCACTTGTCTGGGTTTGGCTGCAGCGATATAAGAAATATTTTTACTTGGAGTATTATATGTAACAAAGATGGAAACGAGTAAAAGTAACAGAATAAATAAATATGTTAAACGAGTTTGAATAATGCACTATGAGATTTGTTAAGAGTAAACCGTATTATCATCGTTTTAAAATACTCATATAGTACAAAAATATAGTATGAAATTCCATGTTTAGGGAGTTGACTACATATTTTAATTTCGGCGCCACATCTATCCGTATGCAGTACACAACCATATCAACCATACCTAACATGTGTTATTCAAACGACTGCTAATAAAATCTCCAAAGCTCATGAGGAAAAGTTTGAATGTTTCATGCGTGCAATATATCTCAATAAATATATTTAAATTGATTTTTACTCTGCATGTAATTTTAAATTAACAATGACGTCAAAATGTTTTACCGCCGTACACAGAGTCTTCAATTATGTGTGGTGAATATTTATGATTGAATTATACTGGTGGAATGTCACATATGACTGTGAAACTCTGTGACCTTTGCTGCAGAAGGCCAAAACCTTCCTCTGCATTTTATTGCAATTGCTAGTAAACATTTATATCTCAATTACATTCAACATGTTTCTTTTATTTCTATTCTATATCATTACAACCTAGTTCTGTTTCATTTACAACAAGCAAGTTCATTGTACTAAAAATCTTTCACGTAATTTATTCTGTCTCTCTAGCGTCCTTATATATGGACTGGAATATTACATTACAATAACTTGTATGCTGAGTACTACTTAAGTCGTACTTAAAGATCGAAAATTAACAAATAAACTAAATACTTTAATAGAAACTGAGAAAAATAAAGATTCCGTTTATAACAATGTTATTTTAAAAAAAGTATTGGTATAGAATAATTATAGTAAAGCACATCATTAAAGTGAATATTTGTGGGGATAAAAAATTCCCAGTTCGATTACTCTTTACTAATTTATAATTGTTAAAACATTCTCAATTTTTTTTCTGTTTTACAGGGAAATCAATCGTTTGTAAACATTAATGTATGAAGTAAAGGTTAGCTACTTAAGCACTCCTGGGAGGGAGAATTACGAAACACTAAAACGTTTGATGGATAGAAATACGTGATATTTTCACCGCTGGGTCAGCGACGACGGAAACGCACAGTATCGTTAACCCATCAGCAAGCGCGTACATTTTTCATACTCGATTGAGTTCTTGCTTTCAGGTACAATATCTCAATAAGGAAATATCTAGAAATAATCTCTCGGATCTGTTAGACTTTTTCAATAGGGTTATGGATTCATATCATGACATACTGTTCATTAAA
>NW_025787587.1:0-10878 GCF_021130785.1 Homalodisca vitripennis
AAAAGCTTACTTTAATAATTTATATACTTTCCAATGGCCATTGTCATGGAAAAGGACGAAAAAAATTTTTTACTTAGGGGTCAAAAAACGTCAACGTGGCTTGCTTGGAGGGTCCCCGCTGAGCTTTCTTGCCCTTTCCCCCGCTCCCCCCCCCCCGTCCTTTTTTTGGGGTTCAAAGTCACCTTTTAAACCGTTGGTCCCCGGGTTTTAAGTGTCAGAAGTGCTTTTTAGCCCTAACATCGCCGGGTAAAAGAAGAAATATTTACTTTACTTGATCTATAACTTTACTTTTGAACAGTTTAATAAACACACATTATTACATACGACTACTGGTTGGCGCACACATTTTCGCATAGTAAAAATAATCTTAACCAAAATCTGAGTATAATCATTCAAAAAAAAACCTCCTACTTTTAGTACTGGAATTTCAAAAATTATGAAAAAAACCCTAGAATTCGATGCAGAATTTTACTTTTTTGTTGATTTTGTTTAATATTTTCTATTTTCAGGTTTAGATAAAAGGGTTTAACTTGAATTTGCAGATACAAAATACCCCAACAGCGTAAATTAATACGATACAGATACTTTTAAACTGAAGTCACAAAAAACGTTCCGTTACCCGTGGGGAATGGCTCCCATCGGCATCACCCACTGTCCCAGATGGATCGTGGGTGATGTACCATCCTCGTCTTGTGCTGCAACTTCTAAGGGAGTGGCAGGGCAGGGGGAGGACCACCTTCCCTTGTCACTATTCCAGTGACAAGGTAAAAAACCTTTTCCCCCTCTTGGGTTTGGCCCTGAAATTGAGAGTACTCCCTATCCCTTCCTTTCCTGATGGTCCCACCCCTACTTTACCAACAACCCCAGACTAAGGTGTTATGCGACCCGTGCTGAGAGTCTCGTGGCACTGGGGGTATATTCATGTCTACAACGGAGCCTTCGGAACCAGGGACACCCAGTCGTAATTACCCTTATCTTCCTAATCGGGTCACGGGGAAGATGGACCGCAAAAACCCGGTTCTCGGGGGATCAGAATGGAGAATGAACCAAAAAACCAAAACAAAACCAAAACTGAAACTCAAGAGGTAAGCGAAACTCAACCAGAAGAGCTACCGATTGAACAACTAAAGGGGTCTGAAAATGACCCCAATGGAGGAAGACAACTTCTCTTGTCAAAGGCGAAGTTCGGCCGGAAGAGCCAAAAAAAAAAGCGGCTCTCGAGAGGCGAACTACGAAAGCGGAGGATAGAAAGGCTATCGCTAGAGGTGACCGATAATCCCCCGGAAAGAAAGGCAAAAGGGGTGGGAAGAGAAATACCGAGCTCTGATGAAACCAAACAACGAAGCCGGTTCCTCAAAAGGGAACTTGGTTGTTGTTGGGGCCCCCAGAGCAAGGGAAAACTCATTCCGCACCAGCCCAAAAACAACAAACCCCAAGCTATTCAGGTGTGAAGAGGCAGCGATCGCAGCTGACACCTGAAGAACAAGCAAAGGAGGGGAGAAAAAAGGAAGGGGCATGATGGAGGTGTCACTAAGAAGACACCCGAAACATATGCCAAAAGGGAAATCTCTGTGGAGAGCTGGCTATTGCCCGGGCTCGAACACCCAGAAGTGAAGCTATCGACGGAAGAAGCCAACAACCTGAAGAAAGTGCTGGGCAAACGCCCCTTTTAAGGGCAAAAAACGTTAGGATGTCCAGCTGTCATGTTGAAGGTGGAGCGATAGTGGTCGGCTGTGTTAACACAGAAACAAAGGTGTGGCTAGAGAAGCAGGTCCGGAGCTGAGTCCTTTCGAAGGGGTTCAGCTGAAAATGGGCCCAGCTAAAAGTCTGGTAAGGATGTTTAAAGTATCCACTTTTTTTCCCTAAGGACATCGAGGTGGACAGCAAGCAAGAGCTGTTCGAAAACCCTCAAAAACCAGAATGACCTTGACACGGATCAATGGACTGCTGTTGGAGGGAAATCTAGTACCAACGGCGAATTCCTGGTCCTTCATGGGACGAAGGACTCCCTGAAAAAGCTGAAGACTCTGGCGATGCGCCCATTTTTGGCATGACAGGATCACCTTCAAGCTGCAGGGAGGTAATGATCAATAGTGGATGACCCGCGGTGCTCCAGAAAACTTACACCACAGCAGAGCAGCTACGGCAACACTCTGCCAGAAGATCCTGGGTGACGACATAGGCGTGGTCCCCGATCCAAGAACCATGGACCATTGGGAGCCGTTGATGGGGGATGACACCGCTAAAGGTAAATTTTATATATGATTCTGGCAGTAACAACCCTAGAGCATGTATATATGTCAGTAACAAAATCAAATCACTAAAAATGGCACAAATGTGTTCTAGAGACACAGCCGTGACAGAGGTTCACTTGCAGACAGGTGATGGCAACATCAAAATCCTGTTTGCATCAGTTTACCTCCCATACGATTCCCCAGAACCACCGCCAACTGCGGAGATGAGGCGGTTTGTGGAGTTCGGAACCCTTACGCGGAGGCACCTGATTGTCGGGTTTTGACGTGAATGCCCACCACACCGCTTGGGGGAGCAGCAAATCAACAATCGGGTGAGTGCCTCTTGAATTTTCATAGTAGAATCTAACTTAGTTATTATGAATCAAGGCTGTAAACCTACTTTTGTACAAAGAAGAGGTACAGGGGTAAGAGAAAGGTCTTAGATATAACTCTGACTAGCAACTTTATTGCAACAAAGTTTTTAAACTGGAGTGTGCTTGATGAAGCATCTGCTTCAGATCATAAGTATATCTCCTTTGACATGAGGTCGTATAAAAATAAAGGAGACCTATAGAACCCAAAGAAAACAGATTGGGTAGCTTTTTAATGCAGAGCTAAAAAAAATCTAGTAAGGGAAATGGGTATCAGGGCAAAGGGGGCGAGGGCTGGCGAACTCTTTGAAAAACGCCATGATAGAATCGTACCACAAAGCCTGCCCCGTGATTGAGAAAAACTCAAGGAAAAAAAACATGTTGGTGGAACCAGGGGCTGGAAACCTTGAGGAAAAACCTTCGCAGAGCATATAATACCTGCAAACGTGCAGGAACTGGGGTAGGTACTCTGCTGCTCTAACAGAGTACAATAAAGAGGTGAGAAGAGCTAAGAGAAACTCGTGGGGAGAATTCTGTCAGAGTATTGATAAGGCTCCTGACTGCGCAAAACTCCAAAAAGTCCTACTCGAAGCCCCACAAATGCGGTGGGTACTAACTTAGGGAAGATGGGACTCACACCCCAAAGGGTCCTGAGGAGACTCTTCAGTGTTTACTGAATACACACTTCCCAGGATCGTTTCAAACCAGTGAAACAGTTGTTAGTGAATGGCGGCGAGAACCTAGAGATAGCTCGTCTAAGGTGGACTGGAACTGTGCAAAGACTGTCATCAACTACTTAGGGATAAAACGGGCCTTGGGGTCTTTTAAGCCGTTCAAATCACCAGGTACCGATGGCATTTTTCCCGCTTTACTGCAGGAGAGTGGGGGCTTGGTGATACCCCTGCTCCTACGACTGTTTAGAACTAGTCTAGCGACAGGAGTCATACCCTCATCTTGGAGGACCTCTAGGGTTATATTTATCCCGAAGCCAGGCAAACCCTCCTATGAGGTTGCAAAGGCTTATAGACCAATAAGCCTAACATCCTTCTTTGTCAAGACCATGGAGAAGGTTCTGGATAGGCATTTAAGGGACACAGTCCTCATCAATCGTCCCTTACATCCAAATCAACATGCCAAATCAGAAAGGTAAATCTTGTGAAACAGCCCTACACTGTCTGGTTGGCAAGATTGAGCAAGCTATTGAACAAAAGGAAATAGCTTTAGCAGTGTTCCTGGACATAGAAGGAGCTTTTGATAATACGAGTACTCACTCTATAGTGTCTAAGCTTACATCCAGGGTACGGAGGAAACTGTTGTTAGGTGGATAAGTAACATGCTTAAGAGCAGAAGAGCACAGGCATCTCTGTGCGGAATCACAAGAGAGGTCAAAACGCAGCGAGGATGTCCACAAGGAGGTGTATTATCACCAAGCCTGTGGAACATAGTTGTGGATGACTTACTCTGGACTCTGAATGAACAGGGTATGTATGCTCAAGGCTATGCAGATGATGTTGTTAATACTCATAAGAGGTAAGCATATGGTAACGTGTCTGGAAATGATGCAGAGAGCACTGGCCATTGTGGAGCGATGGTGTGACGAAGAAGGACTTGTAGTAAATCCTTCGAAGACCGTCATGATACCATTTACAAGAAGAAGGAAACTGGAAATCACACAGCCAGTCCTATGTGGGGGCCAGATACAGTTAAGCAGGGAGTTCAAATATCTAGGTGTCAAACTGGATGATAAACTCACCTGGAATTGTCATATGGAATACATAATCAGACGATCTCAGACTACATTGATGATGGTGAGACGTGCAGTAGGATGCACATGGGGGCTTAGACCCGACATGTCACACTGGCTGTACACCAGAGTCATTAGGCCAATGATGGTGTATGGCTCAGTGGTATGGTGGCCAAAAGTCCAACAGTGGACTGCCGCAAAAAACCTGTCAAAGGTACAGCGGTTGGCATGCTTGGGGACAACGGGTGCCATGAGAGGGAAAACCAACCGCTGCTATGGAAGTAGTGCTAAACCTCCCACCCCTAGACATATTCGTCATAGGAGAGGCTAGGATGGCTGCCTACAGACTGAAGTGCAATGGGAACTGGCATTATCACAATGCTAGTAAGCACTCCAAGATCGTTGACATTCTCAAACTGGATATTCTAGAAATGATGTCTGACAGAATGGCCAAAGGTTACGGACTGGGAAAAACCATTTCAGTCAACATTGTTGAGAGGAAGGAATGGTCAAAAGGTGAGCCTGACTACATGAAGAAGGCTCTAACCTGGTACACGGACGGGTCAAAGACTCTGAAGGGTACTGGGCAGGGGTCTGGGGAGCCAGACCGAGGGTTTTAAATTAAGCTTTAGCCTAGGTAAACTGGCAACTGTCTTTCAGGCTGAAGTTACAGCCCTTGCAGAATGTGCAAGAGTTAATGTGGAAAGGGGCTACAAAGGCAAAAAACATCTACATTAACTCGGACAGCAGGGCTGCTCTGCAGGCCTTGGCCAACCATGACTGTAATTCGAAGGCAGTCTGGGAATGCCATAAGGTCTTGAAATTGCTGGCGAAAACCAATAAAGTTATTCTAACTTGGGTGCCTGGACATAGAGGAATCACAGGAAATGAAGGGCAGACGGTTGCGCTAACTTGGAGCCAACCGTCTTCTTACCGGTCCTGAACCAACGTGTGGGGTCTCATATAACTTAGCACGTAGATCAGTTACCAAGTGGATGGCTAACAAACACCTACAACATTGGATGAAACACTGAGGGGAATGTACAGGCAAAGCGGATGCTCAAGGGACCATCAAGGAACATTGCAGCAGATGCCCTTAGAATGAGTAGAACGGAGATCAGAAAGGTGACTGGTTTTATTACAGGTCATTGGATATTCCGAAGTCACCTGAACAGAATAGGTATTCCAGTTCAGGAAACACTGTGCAGGAAATGTGGCGAGGCTGACGAAACAGCCAAGCACGTCATATTTGAATGTCCGGCATTACAGAGCAAACGCTCAAGATCCCTAGGTGTTCTTATGCATACGGAAGAGGGGTTGGAACAGGAAGGCATTGTTCAGAAGATCTCATGGTTTTGTAAAGGCCTGGGATTTTGATACAGCTTAAACCTGGGAGAGGGTGCACAATAAGCCGGATGGCTGAGAGGCAACTACCAGGCCTAGGAAACCTGGCCCTCTGTTAAAAAAAAAAAAAAAAAAAAAAAAAAAAAAAAAAAAAAAGTTCCGTTTTTATTCACTATTTCCTCACACAGAAAAATTAATAACGGTATTAAATACATTGTGTTACGACAACTCTTCTATACTAAAGGTATATCATATCAATACTATGTGAAAGTGAGAACAGATTTGAGTATGTTGTATATTTACAGGACCTAACAAACATTGCAAGAAATATTTAATTTTCCATGAAGCTGGTGTTTAGTTACTCTGAATATTGAAAGGATTCCTGTTGTATATTCATTCTGTACATTCTCCAAACTATCTTGTTCTCTACTGTGGTAATCTTTGAGTAAACATTTAGCTACATATGTAAATTTAGATTTTAACATAAAAACTGTACTCTTGATGTTTTTATTTCTAATCCAGCTGTTCCAAAAACATTTCATGATATACATTATTCCTACCTGATTAATCCTGTATGTGAAATTAGATAATGTAAGAATTAAGCATTACAAACGAGAATTTTTATTTAGTATAATTACTCGTATAAGGATATAAACTTTCTGTTATATAGTAAAAAATAATAAATTCTTTTATAATGCTTCATTTATCTTTGGTAAGTATAAATTTGTCTGTTATAGCGAATATTGTTATTCATTCGAGTAAGCATAGTCAGTGTGCAAAGAATATTTTTCAGTCAACATCTACTAACAAAAGTACCTAAGATAAATTACGAAATATTAATCATTGTCATACTTTCAACAACAGCCAGATAAGTAAAAACTCCCGTAATGGAAGCTTAATATTTATAATGCTGCTAAATCACTAATAAATGGCAGACTAAGTACCTTAATAAAGATTTGATACTAAATTTACAGATGGATTGTTGATTTCTTGAAAATGAAGCAATAATTAGCATCAATTGTAAGTTTGAAATTTTATGTTTAGTACCTATTATTAATTATAATTCAATGGACATGAACTTTTCAGGTTATTCATAAGTATAATCTTATTTTACACAAGTTAGAGTTTACATTTTAAAACCATTTTTCTGTAAAAGTTTAAAAGAGCCAGAGATTTTATATACTTAAATTTACTTACTCCTGTGGCCACTCGAAACCCAGATGGTTTTCGACCTCGCCAACAATGTCTCTTCAACTTCCTCTATCTTGAGCCACTTCCAGTGTAGTGCCAATCGTTCTTAAATCCTTCTCCACCTGATCTCTCCATCGCATCCTAGGTCTGCCCAATGGTCTCACTCCCTCTGGTTCCCCTCGCCACACCTTCTTTATAATTTTATCTTCTCCCCTACGGGCAACATGGCCCATCCATCTCTTTGTTTTACTCCTGATCAGTGCAATCACATCGGGATCTTGGTATATTTCTCTTAATTCTCTGTTCTTCCTGATCCGCCATATGTTCTCCTGCTTGAACTGGTCCAAAAATTCTTAGTATTTTGTTTTCAAAGGTTATTAACTTTTTTTTGGGATTTCTTTGTGAGTGCCCATACTTCTGACCCGTACATCAAAACTGGCAAGATCATGGTTTTGTAAATTCTTAATTTAACTTTCCTCATTAATAGTTTGCTTTTGAGAAGTTTTGCAAGCTCCAGTATGTTCTATCTGCTGCTGCTAATCTACATTGGACTTCAACTTCTTCTCTATTGTCATGTGTTATCGTCACTCCCAAAAACTTAAATTCCTTTGTAGCCTTGAATTCATGGTTGAGTACTTCTAGCTTTTCTCTTTCCTGTTCCATTCTTCTGCTTATTTTCATGGTAGTGCGTCTTGTCTTTGTTTACTTGTAATTCTACTTTTGCAGCAAAGACTAACTAAAAAGGCTTCTACTAGTCTGTTTAAGTCCCTCTCTCTCTCAGCTAGAATTGCTACATCATCTGCAAATGCCAGGATATTGAACTTATCTCCCAATGTTACTCCTTCAGGCATTCCCTTTATCTTTTTTAGTGCTTCTTCCAGAGCAAAGTTGAATAGAATTGGTGATATTCCATCACCTTGCCTCACTCCTGTATTTATATTAAACAAGTTTTGTACTCCTTTCCCACCTGTACTTTTCCTTTGGAGCTGCTTACACAGAGTGTTGCTAGACTTATCAGTTTAATTTGGGATACTAAACCTTTTCAAAATGTTCCATAGACTACTTCTAGAGATACTATCGTACGCTTTTTTTAAAGACTATAAATATTATATACAGATCCTTTATTGTATTCATAGTATTTAGAAGCTAGCTCTTTCATTATAAATATCTGGTCTATTGTGGATCTTTCTTTCATGAAGCCTCCTTGATGATCTTCAATGTTCCTATCCGCATACTCTTTGAGTCTATTCAATATTAGCTTGGATAATATTATGTTACCAAAATACTTAAATTTAGTAACATTTACTTCACTATATACAGCGATTGCGATAGTTTCATTTACGAATGGCGGTTTATTTTACTTAATTTGTCTCTTAATAGAGTATGGCTTACTTTGCTGAACATATCATATTGTTATATAGATAGGCTTTATCTGTAATAAAATAGAATAATGTAATTTTTAACTGTATTGCCTAAATGTTGGTATGATTTTTTAAACATAAACTTACTGTTCTGAGCTACGCAACATAACAAAAATGTAAGTAGTACGCATTTAAAGCGTTCAAGTAACTACACAAACACAAATAAGTTGGAATAAAATTAATGTACATTTTGTACTTAATTTTCAACAATCATATGACAGTATTATGTTTTTTTATTTAGATAGTGGGGAGAATACTTAGTAATTTTATTAGATATAAGGCTTAGTAATAGGATAGAGTTAGATAATTTTAAGAATGTCTGATAACACTACTAATGCCTGATTTATTAAAATTTTCGACATCTTTAAGAGTTCTGTAATAATATTAGAACCAGTCTTATAAGTAATGTTTTAATCATATTAATGTCTATGGCCTTGCAGAATTTCGGTTATTGTTGTTTTATTCTCTTAATAAAAAATAATAAATTTTGTGAACCTGTGTGGGTGACCTTTGTTATACAAATATATTTGATTATATATATTAAGATTTGAAATATTTGTATTAATAGTATACGATAAACAATTATTTAAGTAAACTATGGAGATATAAATAATATAGTAATATAAAAATGAAATGTAATATACATTTTTTGATTTATTTCTTATTACAATATGTGTAGTAAATCAAATGAGTAAATATAAGTAACTTACACTGTAGTAGTTATATAAACTCTGTGTATACTATCTTTGTATCTTTTATAATAAAAAGATTTCCTACGAATAATACCTTTAAGAAACAATAATTTTCAAACGGTTTTTCTTACAAAACAATCATTTCAAAGATTAAAGTACATCGAGTGCCGCCGGCCTCGGATTTACATATCTTTCATGTGCACTTAAACATTTTAACTCCGTAATGTTAGACCACAAGTGAAAGAGTTTTCAACGAAACCACAGTAGTGTGAATAATATTTAAAGTATTTTTCCATGTCCTAAAGGATTTTGTATGATTCTGGGTCCTCAGCCTATTTCTCAACGGTTGAGTTCTAGTAGTAACAACACGTATGCAGTACATTGGACTAAGCCCGTTGAAATCTATTCAGATAAAGTGTATGGTTAATATTATTACTAAGTGATCGGTATTTTTTAGCTACTATAATCTTATCTCAAATTTTAATTTGGTCTCATAAGGATTTACATAAAACATAACCTGTCAAAAAGATATTGCAAGGTTTGTAGGAGGCTAAGGAAGTAAAAGAAAATTAGTTATTTCGTTCAATTAGTAACTCAATTAAATAAAAGTTGAATGATCATGGTTTTTATTTTTCAGTACAGGATGGTTAACTGAAACATATAACTTTTAGACTCTGTATCTTTGAAAAAAATACTCCAATAAAATCAGCGTTTTCATTACAATTAATCGGTATAGCTTTTTTCATCTATATCTTTCTACAAGGTAAAATATGTAAAATATTTCATAACCCTTTTATATTAAAGCATATATAGCTTTTTGATAGTTCGATACCGTCTTCTATCTTGAAGAGACTTTCTTTCTTGGTTACTTCAAGGTGATTTCTTGTCACTATTGTATTTTTCAATGGTATTTTCAATCACTTTTTGATTAATGTAATTGTATGCTTGCTATTAGAAACATGTCTGGTAGTTTTCCGTATATTGACAATTACTCAGTACAATTACAATTAGTAGTGTTCCAATGTAAACCGGGTCTTAAATAGAGGGATTTTGAAGAACTCCTGGGTACACATTGTAATTGTTTCCTCCACTGGTCTAGTACAAGGTAGGACTACGTCACAACAAGAGTCACTTAAAAGTTTTTGCTGAGATTGCATGAGAAATTTCAAGTCCTGCAGATAATTTAATTCTTCAAGAAAAGGGAAACTGTGCCAGCCTACGGGAGTTCTATAATTTCGACCAGCCAAATCCCACGAATGGTCAAACAGCGTCATACATTATTTATTTTAAAGTACGGAATTTGGATTTATTGTAAAATTTAAGGTCTATATGGATAGCTAGTTTATTTGTGTTACTATGTTTTCAGCTCCTCGAACCATAGGCTTCGCTATCGCTCAGCTAAAAACATAGTCTGACTTGGTATTTGAAATATGTGACCATGTTGTTACCAGCTATCAAATTTTATCATGCATTATATTTAAATGTTACAGATTACCGTCATAAGTCGGAGTCCAGTTCATTTAAAAAAAAGTTAATCAAAATAAATGCCTCTCAATATTTGAGAGGCTGGTTAAATCGCACCAAAGTTGGTCTATTCAATGCTAAGGCACTTCTAGATATCAAGTTTTTTTGTTTAACTTCTAGAAATGAATTAAAAAGGCCGTAACTAGACTGTTTTAATAAAATGGACTTCTCAAGTTTTCTTCTGTACGTAAAAGTAAATTATTATATTCCCAGGCGAAGTTAGGACTAAGCAGCCACTCTAACACATTACCTGGGGACCAACGGCTTAAAGGTGACTTCCGAACCTCCACCAATGGCCGAGCAGGCGCGCTGCTTGCAAGCACAGGATCGCTCAGCGGTCACCATGCAGCAGCGCCA
>NW_025787588.1:0-12667 GCF_021130785.1 Homalodisca vitripennis
AAATATAATACAGAGCGTTTAATGAATACTAATACAAGAACAAACGTTTTAAACTAGGTTTCCACTAAAAAAAAACCCAGATATATTGAAGAGTGTTAACTAATAGTATAGATGTTTAGTTGCTGTGCTAATAATAATAAATAATCTCTTTATTGCATTCTTTTAACAATTTTTTTATCGTATTGCAATCGTCAAACAGTTTAAGTCTATTTACACGAGGTCACCTCTAATAAAAATATTTTTGAAGTGGGCATTTTGAGGATATTGCTGGTTTTTAGGAAACTTCGTTTTTTCTTTTTTGTTTGGGGAAACCTATTTCCTTTAGGTTTACGTGCAGTCGGTGTTTTGAGATTAACCGACAGAGTCTGGAACCTATTTTTTGTAGATACTGGAGATGGGTGTTTTTTATTTTTAACTTCGGTCCATGGCTGACCAGAGTTCAAACTCGCGCTCTCACACGTATTTTGCTGCTTCAAACACTGATTTTCAGCCTCAAGAACCTCTATTGTTGTTTTGAAGCATCGAAGAAGCTCAGTGTTTTCTGCACACAACTGACACACCGAAGATTGTTCACGCATGTCATATTGCACACCAGAGTCTACAGTAGCGGGCGCGGGGTCCCCTGGTGGGCTGGGGTTAGGCTCGCACTGAACGCCGCAGTCCACTGTCGCGGATGCGCGGGCGATCTGGTTGACGCGGGATTTGTTTACTGGGAAGACTTGATCAGTGTACTCAAGTAAGCGTGTATCCGACTCGATGGTATGGTCCAGCAGCTTCTGAAACTCGTTTTCCAAACGCTTGATCTCTTGTTTGAGTCTAGAGATCTCCGCTGACGGGTCCTCAGGTGTTTTAAAATTATAAATTGAAGTGGTGGACTGAGACAGGTCTACACCGGGTGTCGAGCAAACTGGTGGTGCAGGGAGAGCAGAAGTTGTTGTGGGTGTAGACAGAAGTAGCGAGTGCAGGCGGTGTAGCGAGTGACGCGCCAGTCGCAGACACAGTTTTGGTCAGGGGTGATAAAAGCGAACGCATTGCCACAGGGTGTTCGCCACTGTGCTTCTGATTGCACGCAACCACTCTTGTCAAACTCGCATCAGTTAATTGACGCTCCACAGTTTTTTCCCCAGACAGCGCCAAGACACCTCTCCATTTTTCAAAACTCGGTGTTGTCTATATTTAACATCGTCCAAAATGATACAAGGTTTACCAGTCTTTGTTTTTGCAACAGTAAACGACATGTATGTAACGATAAATAAATCAATAAAATAGGTAAAATAAAAAAAAATAATAGCGAGTTGCAAATTAGTAAAATTAAATAACAAGAAGTTTAAAAACACTTAGATTAAAACATTAAAATTATTTACAGAATTGTTAAAATATTAAACGAGGGATTTGTGTAATAAAAAGATAGTGCGGGTGTTTGTATTAGAACCAGCGATCTCTTCTGTTGGAAATTGCGATAAGATATTTAGATAACTAACTGGTTGATAAGACGCGGCGCTCTTGGTTACGTATAAACGTGGATTTTATTGCTGTATGCAAGTCTAACCTTGATTAGTCCGAAGTGGTTAGATTATACAGCTAGTCATTACTTTACGAAAGGAAAAAAAACTGCCAAATTACTGTAAGTTCCTCACACTTTTGCAGGTCCAATTAAATCTATTCCGGAGTCAATAATCTGTTCTTGAAGTTACAAAAAAGTTGTAAAATTAAATCTAAACCAGGGAGCGTCGCGGCGGGTGTGTTGACCAGATAGGATCTAGTCCTAACAACCCTAGGTGCTTTGGTGTAGAGATAGTGCCTGTTAGACCACCTATTTCTACATATAAACTATAACCCGACATGGAAGTTTGATGTCCCATAACCAAGATCCCGGACCTCCTCAGGGGCGGTCTTACTTTCAAGGCCGTACGGGTAGTGGGCGACCCCGAGGTACCCTAGCTAATGCTCCAGATCCCTTCTCTTCTTGATTCTGGGAGGCCTATGGACTGGCACACTTTCTCTATGTGTCAGCCTATCTCTACTTTCTTCACACTTCTCTTCTATCTGAGGTTAAAGGTTCCTCAACTCTTCGAATGTAGTTTCCCTTTCATTTATCCCACTAGGGGCCAAGACACGAGTGGAACAGCGTAGGCCAGGGACTGAATGGCTCGGTGGCACAAACCAGTCCTTTACTATGCGGACTCTGGACACCGGCGTCCCTCCAGTTTTAAAAGCAGCTTACCCAGGACATTGCGGGGCTCTGGTCTGGGCGGACCTTCCATTCACCTAGCTTCTCGTCGGGAACATCATTGGAAAGAAACAAAAACAAAAAACAAAACAAAACCAACCTTTGAAACAGCTCCTGAAGCTGTTTTCTAAACCCCTACCTCTTCCTGCTGAGGTAGTGCTCCTGAAGCTACCTCGCACATACCACCACACCTGGGCAAACACCAACTCAAGAGGTTGTTTATGCCAAACATCCTACCTTCTCCTCAACAAAGTGCACTTTAGGAAACACAGGATCGGTTCCATTGCCACACTGAAGCTCACCATTACGATGGCAAAGGCTTTATCTGAGGAAGGCGAAGTACAAGCGCAATGAGGGAAGCTAAAATCCCTTCAAGATATTAGAAGATCAGCTTCCTCAACAAGCCCAAGCACTCCCATGTCTACAGGTACGCTGGATGATGCCACAGAGCAACTCGGCAACCTCAGAATGAAGGAGGCCACCTCCAATCCTCACCCACTGCTCAAAGAAAGATGAGAAGCACTAAAGGGCTTATAACTTCTTGGAAAACGGGTGAAGCTTTTTGGACCACTTCCAAGTGGAGGAAGCGGGGAAAAAAAGAAGAAGAAAAAGAATCCCGAAACGGCAGGATGGTCTCAACTCCGGGCCCAACACTGCGGAGATACCAAGGCGGGGGTGGGGTTCGGTCCAAACGCCCCAGAGGCACCTTGGTCACCCCGCCCTACCGCTGAGGGACCCGCAAAGAAGGACTAGGAGGGAAACCCAAAAGCCCGGGTAAGCCACACGATTCCCGAGGCCTCTGGGTAGCCACACCCAAGGTTACCTACCAGAGAGGTCGCAGCCGAATTTTTTAAAATGGCCATAGCCCTCGAAGGCTACCCGGGAAGCGAAGCTTAGTGCAGAGCCAAGGAGAAGCCATCGAGGGACGCAAGTATGGAGAAATCCAACCCCTGGAGGATGGTTCCGTTTCCATCGTTTGCGGGGGCCACCTTACCTGAGAGAAAGGTGTTTTAATTGCTTCCTGCATTCAAACGAACACACCAAACGTTGGCTGGGAAGAAGTTATCCAAAGAATAAGAACCTCTAGGGAGATGATAATCTCTCTCTGAGAGTGGGTCGTTCCCTGCGTACTAAGGACATCTTGAGGTCCACCAGGGTGTTTTTCAGAGCTACACTCGAGAAGCTTCTGAAGAAGACACCTGAAAAGGTACTTGAGATGTTCAATAAGCAGAACCCCAACCTTGTAATGGTAAAACGAGTGGAAAATACCTTCCATCCAAAGCTCAGACCCGAAAGGTTTACGGATTTCGTCTGCTTCCTGGACGAGGGTCTGCTACAAGGCTGTGGAAGGCTTCCAAACTGTTAGAGCCAAATTTTTTAAAGGGGGGGCGTAAAAAAACCCCTCTGGGGCAGGTCTCAAATTGTCTCCTCAACAGTCAAGGACAATGCCAACGAGTAGTTCTACCAAATCAACCTCCAGCAACAGTAGGGCTGCCTCGGCAAGCCTTCTGCCAGTTCTCTTCTTCACCTTCCAGGAGGGATTTGATATGGCACTGATTCCTAAGAACCATGGGCTCTTCACCAAGGGAGAGTGGCGGGGCCTAAATGAAGAACCAAAGGTAAGTTAATTTACATGTACCTCTCTATGCGGGAATTGTTCAGAAACCTGCATCCTGTTGAGGAGAGGCTTGGATTTTTCTAACCCATCAAAACGCTAATTCTGCTCCAGAGATCTCACTGTGGGGCACCAACTGACTGGAAGAATGGATTGGTATAGTGCAGAGCACAATTGGTAGGCTTCCGTGATACTTGCCATATGATGCCAGGGAAACTCCCTCCATTCAAGGAGACCTAGAGCTCCTGGTGGAAGAAAGGCTACAAGCCAGACGTACAACAACTTCTTCTAGGTTGTGACGCCATACGCCCATCACTTCATGCTGGATGAGTGGCCAGCACCAACACTAACCCTAGAGGTGAGGCACTTTTACAATTTCTTCTAAGTAGGGACCGTATTTAGTAATGTTAAATAAAGGTAAACCGCACCTACGTTTCGCAACACGAATTAGACAAGAAGTTATTGACATAACAATCTGCACACAAGGAATAACTTGGAATGGTTGATAAAGTGGCACGGTAAGCGAAAGAGGCCTTCATATATCGGAATCACAGGTATATCCTCTTTAACTTGCAAGATTTGTATCGGCTGAAGAGGTCCTCTATTCGTAATCCCAGGAGGACTGACTGGTTGGGATATAAGTCTGACCTTCAGTCACAGTTGGGGTATCGCAGGTAAGGCGGAGGAAGGGTTTGCGGATGCTTCACAGAGCATTAGATCAGATAGCTTCTGACCTGCAGAATGCTATAATCAATAGCTTCCATGACAATTGCCCAATTTGCGACGGGGGAAGAGTCGAACCAATAGTAAAGTGGCTGGACTGCAGACCTCGCTCGCCAAAAGGGCATAATGTCAGGAAAGCTGTACAATCAATGCAATAAGGAGCCGTATCTGGGGAGTCCTATCTACAGAGCTCTTAACAGAATACAAGCCTAGGCAATTAAAAAAAAGCAATAACAAGAGTTCCTGGAGGCAGTTATTACACAGAAAGGTAAATGAGTTAAGCGCGGCAGCTAGACTGCTAACGCTTGCTAGCCTCAAGGTCCAACCGGGGTCACTTGGGATCTTTAAGGTCCCAGGGAGGGGTCAACACACTTCCGGGTCTAGTGATAGCCTCAAACTTCTCCTTGAGACTCACTTCCCTGATTGTATCTTTGAAGGAATGACGGACACTGGAAACGTCTGGTAATCACGAGGCAGGCTCACGGCCAAGAGCTTGTCGTGGTAGGCTGGGCCATTGACCTGAAGGAATTGTCACTCTCTCTAAAGCCAAATGGGCCAATTTCTAAATTTTGCCCCTTTCAAATCTGCAGGAGGGGATGGAATCTTTTCCGGGCCACTGCTTCAAAACAAGGGTCGGAGAATCTCCTTACCCTTCTATGTGAAACTATTCAGGGCGAGCCTTTAGCCTGTATGGGGTAACATACCACAAGGTCTGGGCGTCTCAACAGGGTGGTCTTCATCCCTAAAAAATGGGGAGAGCGGACTACTCTGTCCCTAAATCTTTTCGTCCCATCAGTTTATCTTCGTTTCTACTGAAAAACATTAGAAAAGGAACCTGGTGGAAGAGGCACCTGAGAAAGGGAGTTTCCTCTTCAGGACACTTCCCCTTCATCGCCATACCAACAATGCATACACAGCAAAGGGCAATATCCTGTTGGAATCAGCACTGGCACCAATTATGTCAGGTAGGATTGTAGGATAGCCTGTTCCGCCAAGGAACTTGGCATTGTGCACCTTCATAGGAACATTGAAGGAGCTTTTCGACAATGCCAATAATTCACTGCTAATGGTAAGTGGAGCCACAGCGACGTTGGCCTCGAGCCAGCTCTGTGCCGGTGGCTTAGGGGGGGGGGGGGCCATGCTGTGCTCCAGACGGATCAGGGCCGATCTCAATGAAGATATCGCTTGTGATCGGCACCCACAAGGGGGGATGTCCTCAAGGAGGCATCCTGTCACTATCTCTACTGTGGAGAATCTAGTAGTAGATGGTCTACTTGGAGGACCTTACTAACAACGGAATCTATGTCCAAGGATTATGCAGACGACATAGTCCTTTATGGTTACAGGGGAAAAATACACAAATGTTGGTTGTTGATATCATGGAATACCAACCTTCAACATGTACACAAATGGTGTCAGGGAGAGGGACTGAAAAAGTAAATCACCTCTAAAAAGACAGTTAGTTGTACCATTCACTAGAAAATAAAGTACCTAGAGCTCTCTTTGCTATGGCTGAATAAACTCGCATTCCACCTCAGCTGGAGTGGTCAAAGACAGTCAAATATTTAGGGACTGACTCTAGGACCATAAGCCTTACGTGGAATTGATCATCTTAATTAACTACTCCTGCACAAAGCAAAAGTGGGCCGCTCATGACGTCCAGGAAGAACTTGCTGAGGAATCTCATGGGGCAGTAAAACCCCTCATATAGCACTATGGCTTTACAAAGCAGTTGTAAGGCCTTCAAATCACGTTATTGGTTACATTAGTTGGTGGACAAAGGTTGAATCAGGTAACTTGCCAAAGCACAAGCTTGAAAGATTACAAAGGCATTGGCACAAATCTTTGTAACCGGAGCATGCATTCAGGAAGCAGTCCCTCAGCGACCCTCGTAGGTGGCTTTAGGACTTCCTTCTACCTCTTGATGGTTCATAATAAAAGCTGAATGCGCAGGTAAGTTCAGCTTATCGGCTGATGGTTGCTGGCTTGTGGAGGAATGGGCGCGTCTAACGCGATGCCATGGCGCCATCACTGGAAGCTGATAAACCCAAGCGCTATTCTCGAAATGCGGTCTCCCCGACACCAATGGAGAACGGGATGAGTGATGTTCGTATTCAATAAGCCATTCTTTTTTCTGTTGACCTTCTTACTCCAGAGATGAGTGGAAATCGCAAGATAACATCCCAACAATAAGAAGGAGCTTTTGTCTGGGTACACGGACTGGCTCGCTTATTAAGGGTAGAAAACTGGATTATGGAGATGTTTAGTCAATTCACCTAGAACTGCCCTTGAGGCGGCAGTCTTGGGTCGGAAAACTGCTCCATTTATTTCAAGCCGAAATCTATGGTATCCTAGCCTGTGCACAATCCTAGGCCTCACCAGATAGAAGGGTACCAGGAAATGAAAACCATCTGTATAATGTCTCAGACAGTCAGGCAGCTCTTAAAGCTCTTGACTCAACAGCATTTTCATTCCAAGACTTGTTGTGGGAGTGCTTTAACACTCCTCTGCAAAGCTTGGATCACGCATAACCTGTGTGCCGTCTTGGTTGGGTACCGGGCCACACAGGCATAGGTGGGCAAACAGAATGCGCCGGACAGGCTTGCCAAAAGCGGAAGATGCTAAGCCATGCCATTCAACGGTCCAGAAACCTGAGTTAGGTTTGTACTCGGTATATAGCCTAGTCAGCCGCCTTATCAAAGTATATAACAAATGGTCCAGGAAGACACAACCACACCGCGTTGCGGTGGCAGAGTCCACCAAGGATCAAGCTCACTCGGCAAAAGACTGCTTGCCGAATTCTAGCTTCCGGATGTCACCAGATTGGCTGATGGGGGCCCCCCCCCTGGGGAGTGGATCGGGTTAAGCAAGTGATTGCATTGATCACTGGACACGGCACACTGTCAGGAAACACCTAAACACTCTAATGGGTTTAACGAAATGAAGGACTCGGGAGTGTAGACCTCTGCAATAAGTCCTGAAGAGACTGGCAAAACACATAATATACTGGACCTGTGAGAGACTGGGAGCAAGGAGTAAGGGCTCTTTTCGGTGATAAGAAAACAAAACCAGGCGGACCGAACCATAGAATGCTAGTATCGGGGAAAAAAGCTTCTTAGCCTAATTAAGGGCACGAAGATAGGCTTACCCCATCTAACATCAGAAGGGGACAACACAATAAGCTCGAGGTTGACGTGTAGAGGATCTAGGAATTACCACCCCAAATATCCCAAAGGTTAAAAAAAAAAAAAAAAAAAAAAAGATCCCGGACTAATTAGTAACGCTCTCCGCATGTAAACTGGCAATGTGCACTTATCTAAAATATCTCAGTTCTCGATGCAAACATTATACCGTTTGTAATAAACGTATTTGCCTAGGGAAAAATTTAAGATTTTCCCAAATTCTACTTTCATTAATGTATTTTGACACATTTAATCCAACTTCCTTTGATTTTTCCTTTCCTTCCTTTTAAAGAGTGCATTTTCAATTGGTTATCCTAAGTTGTTGTTTGAGATATTAAATAATTTAAACAATTATACAAATTACTATACATATTATTATATGGTACCACGTGTAGTGCGTTGCGGAGTGTGCGTGCATGTAGTGGCGTGCGTGCATGCGTGGTGGCGTGTGTGTGTATTGGGTCGGTGTGTGTTAAAATAATGATCGACACGAAGAACCCAACAACACAATTTTCATAAAACTGCAGGTCCAGTTATTTAATCTAAATATTAAAAGAGTAGGAACTCAAACAATATTGATGGATAAAAACACAGGAAGATTTTCACAAGATATAACATTTCGAATGTTACATCCAATAAGCATCTTTATTTCTATAACTAAAACATCTTCGGTAAATCATAAGTTATATTCTATTAAAAACTGTATGAGAATCGACTAGGATTCTGAACTGATATTACAAAAGTTGGTTTGGTAGTAGAAATTGTGTACTCAGACCTAAATACTCAAGGAGAAATTTTACTCCGTTTCTTTTAACAAAAATAAATACCTAATAATAAACTAATGAAATGTTTCGTTAGTCGTTCTGTACTCCATTAGGGAGTTTAGGGGACGCTTTTACACATACAGTATATATGTTTTGGTCAAAAAAATGTATAAAACAATAGTTAGTGTGACGTGCCCCAGAGTTAAGGCAGTAAAGCAATTTAGAGACTGCTTATGGTGTTGGTATGTGTTGGCACGGGTAAGTTAGTATTGAACAATACTGTCACCGCCTTAAGGTGCTTTGTGGTGTGTCAAAAATTTTAATACCTCTCATAAAAATTGTAGCAACAGCATTCTACTGATATCAGTTAACTATAATACAAGTTGGCACGGGTAAAGTATAGTGGAATTAAATACTTCTACACCTTAGAGTGTTTGTTGGGGGTGTTCAAAATTTTAATACCTCTCATAACAGTGTTTGCCGACATTCCTACTGACATCAGTTAATCTAATACCAGGGTTGGCACGGGTAAGTTTGTGGAATAATACTTCACACCTTAGGTGCTTGTGGTGTCATAATTTTAATACCTCTACATAAATTGTTGGCGACATTCTACTCGAACACATCTCAGTTAACTAATACCAGTTGGCCACGGGTAAGTTAGTGGAATAATACTTTCACACCTTAGGTGCTTTGTGAAGGTAGTTCCAAAATTTTAAATACCTATCATAAAGTGTTGCGACATGTTTACTGTACATCAGTTAACTATAATACAAGGTTTGCCGACGGGTAAAGTTAGTGGAATATAATACTTTCACACCTTGAGGTGCTTGTGGTGTCAAAATTTTTAATACACTCTCATATACAATTGTAGCGGACAATTTCTTACTGACATCAGTTAACTAAATACACAGTTTGGCACGGGTAAGTTCAGTGGGGAATAATAACTTCACACCTTAGGTTAGCTATGTGGTGTCAAAAAATATTTTAATACCTCTCCATACAATTGTAAGCGACATTCTACTGACATCAGTTAACTAATACCAGTTGGCACGGGTAATGTTAGTGGAATAAAACTTTGCCACAAAACCTTAGGTGCTTGTGGTGTCAAAATTTTAATACCTGTCTCTATAAAGTGTTTGTTGCGACATTCTACTGGACATCAAGTTAACTAATACCAGTTTGGCACGGGTAAGTTAGTGGAATAATACTTCACACCTTAGGTGCTTGTGGGTGTCAAAAATTTTAATACCTCTCATAAAGTGTTGCGGACATTCTACTGATATCAGTTAACTATAATACAAGTTGGCACGGGTAAGTTAGTGTAATAATACATTTACACCTTAGGTGTTTGTGGGGTGTCAAAATTTTAATACCTACTTCATAAAGTGTTGCGACATTCTACTGATATCAGTTAACTATAATACAAGTTTGGCACGGGTAAGTTAAGTGTAATAATACTACACAACCTTAGGTGCTTGTGGGTGTCAAAATTTTAATACCTCTCATAAATTGTATAGCGACATTCTACTGACATCAGTTAACTAATTACCCAGTTGGCACGAGAGTAAGTTAGTGGAATAATACTTCGCACTACCTTAGGTGCATTGTGGTGGTCAATAATTCTAATACCTCACTCATAAAGTGTTGCGGGACATTCTACTGATTTACATCAGTTAACTAATACCAGTTGGCACGGGTAAGTTAGTGGAATAATACTTCTATCACCTTAGGTGCTTGTGGTGTCAAAATTTTTAAGTACCCTCTCATAAAGTGTTGCGACATTCCTACTGATATCCAGTTAACTAATAATTACAAGTTGGCACGGGTAAGTAAGGTAGTGTTAATCAATACCTTTACACCTTAGGTGTTGTGTGGTAAGTCAAAAATTTTAATACCTCTCATAAAGTGTTGTTCGACATTCTACTCGATCATCTCCAGTTAACTAATACCAGTTGGCACGGGTAAGCTTAGTGAATAATACTTCACACCTTAGGTGCTGTGTGGGTGTCAAAATTTTTTAATACACTCTCATAAAGTGTTTGCGAACATTCTACTGTTATACGGGTTAGGCTAATACCAGTTGGCATGGTATTTTAGCACCGATTTCTTAATAAGCTTCATGACTACATTATTCTTTCTACAGCCAAATGAAACTTAAGTAAGTAGGAGAAACCCAAACATTGTTACCAAAAGTACAATACATAAAAGTACTTATTGGCGAACGTAATGTTGAAAAATGGCAACTATTTTAAATTGTTGCTCTTTTAAATGAATCTTTGTCTTTGTAAACTCTTCTTTACGTAGTCCTATATACCATTGCGTATAACATATTAATTCAATGTATTGAAAATTTTGAATATTCACTTAAAATAAAATAGTTCAAAGGTTTGAAAGGAGTAAATACTTAGATATAATGATAATTAATATTAGATGACTGAAGAAAGCCGTCCTAATTTTTAAACTTTAGATGAATGTCAAAAAAACATTCATACGGAATAAAATTCCTTTTTAGAATAAAGTCTCTCCCTCCTCTGCATAAGAAAATATATAAACGTTTGTGATCAATTTAGAAATCTCTGGTTTTAAACCTACGTTTCATATCAGACAGAGTGCAGGGTAACATCCTTGGTACTTTCCCTTGTTGGACTATGTAATTGCTGCTTACGTGTGGTAATAGATGTAGAAATGACGAAATAAAATTAACAAAGAGCCTCAGAACGCTGTGCATTTACATATATTTTTAACCTCTAGATTAGATAATCGTGGTTACTAAGATATTGATAGGTGATCTAGGCAGGGCTAAAAAATGAAGAGAGGGCACGGGAATATAGCATATTGTCTATGAATGTACAACAGTGTTAGATAATAAAAAAACCAGGATTAGTATAGGATTTGGAATCTTGAATATACCCATGATACTTTCCCAAATAACATTTTGATATCTAAAAAATGTAGATATCTAAAATATCTCAAAATTGCACAAGTAAATACTGTTAACAATTAACTTTAACAAATTGTAACAATAAATTATTTAATTGCATATAAAGAATTGAATTGATGTATATACAATAATATAGAAACTAATTGATATTTGTTTATTATTGCATTCTTAATAAAATATTGGTTCATTTTAATGTTTTATAAAAAGTTTTACACCCGCGGCATTAACCGTTCCCCAATTTTTGTCACAAACAATTTTCTATGTAAAATGCTATAGTTTTACTTGTTATTTAGAATCTTCGAAAAATTAACTTTCATGATGTTGTAACTATCAGTTCATACCATGTTGTAATGACATGTAATAGTATGCCAAACAACAACTTAATCTCATCAATCACGAGCTATAAGTAGTATTTAGACCCAAAGCGCACGACCATTGTTACATTCACCTCAATACATAATCAACGGCTTGTCACCCAATCAGAATAGATAATAGTCAGGCTTCTGTTTGCATCGGGTTACACCTCCTTTGTTGCTATCAAGTGTCATACCATGTTGTAATGACATGTAATAGTTAATGTAAAACACAAAACTTTAATCTCATTCAATCACGCAAGTGTAGACAATCGCACGGACCATTGTTAACATTTCACTCAAAAACTAATCAACGGCTTGTCAACCAATCAGAATAGATAATAGTATCAGCTTCTGTTTTGCTCGTGTTACACTACGCTTTGATTGCTATCAGTTCATACCATGTTGTACTTAACATGTAATAGTATGGCAAACCAAACTTAATCTCTTCAATCACGCAAGTGTATAGGACAAGCGCACGACCATTGTTACATTCACTCAATACTAATCAACGGCTTGTCAAACCAATCAGACATAGATATTAGTCAGCTTCTGTTTGCTCGGTTCCACTCCTTTGTTGCTATCAGTTCATTCCATGTTGTAATGACATGTAATAGTATGCAAAACACAAAACTTAATCTCATCAATCACGCAAGTGTAGACAAGCGCACGACCATTGTTACATTCACTCAATACTAATCAGTGGCTTGTCAACCAATCAGTATAGATAATAGTCAGCTTCTGTTTGCTCGGTTATACTCCTTTGTTGCAATCAGTTCATACCATGTTGTAATGACATGTAATAGTATGCAAACACAAACTTAATCTCATCAATCACGCAAGTGTAGACAAGCGC
>NW_025787589.1:0-13532 GCF_021130785.1 Homalodisca vitripennis
AGCAAATGTCCAGAAAATTTGTTTCCCTTCATAAAACGGTTTAGTTTGTGAAAAAATTTGGCAAGGTAAACAAATTATCCTCAGTATTATCAAATAATACATTCAGTAATATACCAGGAAAATCAGCGCTAACAAATCTAAATTTAAAGACCTGATATATTTTTTTGTCTTGTCCCTAAATATTAAAACATATATGTAATTATTATATTCCAAAAACTATTGAAAGCTTTTGCTCAATATTTCAAATATGGCTTGATGGAAAATATGGATTCATACTCACCGTTGCAGTTAGTGTCTTCATTTCTGCAATGTTATCTGCAACACAAAACGTCCTTTACTGAAATTGTTTATTTATTTGGCAAAGGTGTAACGAATCCTTTCAATGATTAAGAAGGAGCGCATATGTGTGTGTTGTTGTGCAAATTACACTGTTATAAGAGAGACAAAGTTTTAATTTGCCCCTAAGAAATAAATCCACCATTACCCTGCGCTGGTTTTGCTGGAGTTGGAATACCCCAACTAATGAAGGGGTAATCAAAAGGGTTAAAAGTATGAAATGATAATTTTGTTCTCAAAGCACATTTCTTTCTTATATTTTCATAGCTCAAACCATCAGACACGTAATTAAATGTTTACATCAGCGTCAGAAAACTATCAACAGACCCAGCCCTTAAAAAAATTCTGAAAGTCTACAGAGTAGAATTTAAGGGAAGTGAATTTAAGGGAAGTGAATTTCGTTGCTTGAACAGGGAAACCAATCATGTGTGACCTCTTGTCCGGTATTTAATTTGTCATCACAACGTCTAAAAACATACAGCGTGCCCAGCTATGTGCCAGGTTGGAGTCAAGAAGTGGTGAGGACTCTTTTAAACAGTGAGTTTCAATGACTACCGGGAACACAGAAACAGCTGATCGGCTGCTACAATCTCTTGACAAAGCAAGAAGAGAAAAGTGGGGTACACACAATAGGAAAATCGTTAACTTTCACCCATAGTAGCCGTAAAGCTTGGTCCCTCTTGAGAAAGCTCTCCACCCGGCTAGCCTTCGACCGAAAGTTTTCCTTTGTCACATTCCGAAACCCTGTGCAATAGCAAAGCGTATTGTTTGCTTTTGGTCCAAGTCAGTTCGCCACCCATCTGACAAGCTGGTGTAACTACAAGTTAAAATCGAATTTAAAAGCAGTCGGCCAAGCTCCGTTGGAAATATCGAGAGCATTTGAAACTTGATGAAATTGAAGTGGGCCATCTCCGCTCTGTCAAGTTGGGAAGTCAGCCGGTTATCGTATAATGAACGTCTTCCCAGAATTCCTAAAGTACTCAGGAATCAAAGTTAAAATACTGGCTTCTTACGGTGTTCCAAAATCGAAATACTGGCTACCAGGTAACCTGCCTGCAGCATTATTAAAAGATCTAAAATAGATCGCAGTTTTGGGAAAGCCCAACAAAGACCCCAGAGTCGTATTGAGAGCTATAGGCCCATAGCCACTGTTGAGTGTGTGTTATAAGCTGCTGGAGAGGAATGATCTATAACTAGGAATATTTCCCATTCTCAATGCCAGCATTCCTATAGATCAAAGCTGGCTTTAGACCTGGTCGTAGACTGCCTGTGACCAGGTGCTTGCGCTAACAACTTCTATTGAGAATGGTTTTTGAAAAGGAGAGCAAAAACCTCTACAGCCTTTATAAGACCTTACTGGGTCAGCTTACGACACTAGTCTGGTAGAAAAGGCCTTTTAAGTAAAGCTCTATAATCTAATTCCTTGCCCTTTCCTTCTGCGGCTTCTTAATTCAAATGATTAGCGACCAGGCCTTATAAAAGTATGCCTTGGCCGTGAGGAAAGTTCTTTCAGGCAACTTAAAAACGGCCTTCGCACAGGGCTCAGTACTTTGCTCCTTTGTTGTTCAACGTGTACTCTGCCGACATCCCAACAACGTTATCCAAGAAAAGGTTTATTATATGCGGATGAATATTGCCTTAGCCTACCAACATTAATTGACATAAAGGAAACAGAACAGGCACTCACTTAGATGGATCCTTTCTAGTCCCTCGCAGATTATTTTTAGAGCCTGGAAGCTACAATCCAAATCCTAATAAAACTGAAGTATCATGTTTTCCACCATAAATAACAGACTGGCGAACTACAAGTTCAAATATAACTCTTGATGGTGTCAAATTTGAAACATAATAGAACATCCGCAGTATCTGGTGAGTTAACCTTAGCACCGATCTCTCACTTTTAAAATGTCAACCTTCAAAAGACAGCAGCAAAGCTGAAAACAAGGGCTAATATAGTAACAAGCATCGTTGCCTGGATCAACTTGGGGAGCCAACGCTAAAGTACCTAGCGTACCACTTCTTTGTCCCTTGGTGGTACTCCGCTGCTAGAATCATTGTGCTCGCTGTGTGGCTTAATAGTGCACACGCTGTGCGAGAAGGTCGATGTCGTTCTTAATAGGGCCATGAGGATCAATGTACTGGAACTCTCAATGGCAACAACCAACGACCTTGGGCTTCCCAGTGCTGAGCAATAATAAGCACCACCCTGAGATTAGACGCAGAAGAGGGCTCTTCTGAGAGAGTTTCAATAAGATCGTGTCCAATCCCGAAATTGTCCGTTACGCGCAGACCTTCCTCAGACAAGAATAGCCGGCTCAAATCCACGCAAGCCATCACTACGAACAGCAATCCCAGTTGATAGAGGAAGAACTTTACGCCTAATGCTAACTGGGCGTCATCCTGGGAATCAATTCGATGAATAACGGAACAAGTTTCTTGATATCCGAAAAGTCTCCCTTGTTGGAACGTCTCGCCACGCACACCCCCGTACGAAAGCAGCGGGTTGCGTGCTTGGAAATCTCCTCGAAAAGGAATGGGTTTTTTTATTGAATCGTTTTCGAACTGGGGTTGGGAGAAGCATCACTGGAAATTCCAAGTGGGGTATGGAACTGACGACACAGACGTGTGTAATTTGTGGCGCAAACTCTCAGACAATTTGAGCACATTGTAAAACGACTGCCCTTCTGCGATTGGTATTTCTGGTGGTCCTGGCTGGATCCTGAGTGGTTTAGTAGGATGGGTCCTCAGTAACTGGATTTAGACTTTGTGAGACGTGAGATTTTAAATATTAATTTTTAATTTATGAACTCAAGAACTTTGTTCTTACGTACTTTTTAATTATATAATTGTAAATTTTTAATTTAATTTATTTATGGATAGCTGCCTTTCTCCCCACATACGATAAGTATATATATATATACTAGTATATTATATATATATATAAACATACATTCTGAGAAAAATGTCTTTTCATATTTTAACCCTTTTTCGGTATCGTTCCCAATTTTCAACCCCCCCCCCTCAAAAACTTAGTAGGGCTGACAATCAATATAGCTTCAGGGAAATTCCTCTGTCAGATATGAAGAAAAATAAGGTTGTAATCCTTACATAATGCAAATTGGTTTGGTGGGATCCTAGACCTAGTAAGAAAAACGGCGACTACGCGATACCACCCTAATTGTGTTGTCACGATTAAAAAAATACACATGACAGTACATAAACTGTATTATGTTTCCAGATTTTTTTATTCAAATTAACGTTCAATGCGTGGGGGGGGTTTGTGTTTATCAATACTTTATTTCTATTCTTTTAACGTTTTAGTATCTGGCAAGCCTGATAATTTTAGGTTTAAGATTTTTAACACCTGTGGAATAGTAGTGTTGATACCGAGTCGAAAAGCCGTGTCTCTGTAGTGGCATAAACGATGCCAAATGTTATGAATCAAAGTTATTCCATTTTAATCAGTAAATGAATTGCCTATATAATAATCTGAACTCCAAGAAAAAAATTTGCCGTAGGATATAATCGGGTTGTTAATGTTATGGATAAAGTTTACTGTGAGTCATTTTCTAAAATTACCGGAGTATTTAGACTTTGGTAACAACGAAACTCGTAGTAACAACAAACAATGTCCGGAATGACTATAGTTTTAAAGCTGTGTATATTAACATGTGAAAATCCTACATTAAGAAATTACTAATGGAACATGTAGAATTCTCGTGTTATGATTTCATTTCTGAAGAAAAATGCATTTTTAAATTTGTATTTTTTTTTTTCTCTTTTGTATATGGGTCGACAATTCCAAAATGGTATGAAATAAATAACATAGTCTGTGCTAGTTGATATTTTCAAATAAAAATTCTTCTTGATTTGAATAACAAGGCACTAGTACTTCTTTTTCACAATTACAGTAATCTATAACTACCCAAAACATGTTTAATAAGTATATAAATAAATTAAAGCAGTTTTTAAAAGTACGAATCAATTACAGTATTCAAAAGATATATGCAAAAGAAACATATTCATTGAATTTACGGAATTTTCAAGCATTTCCGTCCCACATTGAATAGAAAATGGTAATTTTTTTGGAAAGAAACGAAGATGCCACTAAGGAGTCAGAGGTTCTATTTCAAACATTTATAAATATAACATTTGATATCTGTAAACAAAAGGGGAGATTTTTATAACGCAGATAAAAAGCAAATGAATATCCTATATAAAAATACTTTTTAAAAGATGATTGACAATCGCAAGCATTTTTGTAAAACGCCAATGGAAAAATTCCTTTGTACAGTGTGAAAAACATTATTTGTTAAACGTTGTTGGTTTATTTACATAAACATTTATACCATACAACTCGATAGTGTAGATTTCACGTTACACAAATACGCTTCACCAAACGAGTTTATGTTAAAATTTAAAAATATTCAGTATTCCTCCCAGCGTAGAACACAGTTAACAGGAACGGATGTTCCAGGTGACAACCCGTCATTGAAAAGCTAACACTGGTGGTCAATACTTTCCGTACGCCCGCCACCAGGTTCCGTGTACCGCGTCCGTCCCGTCTTCTCATTATACCATCACGTGAACCATCCCAGTGGTCGAGTATAACACATTCAACTTCTCTTCGTGATAACTGGTCTGCGATTTAATATCGCGGACACGTAAATCGTGTTACAGAGTGTTGGTACTTTGGTATTTTCGGGAAGCCACTTATATCCCTATCCACTATCTGTGGAGGTGAAACGATCGAGGAAATCAGCAATATACTTGAGGATCTTAATAACTTTAATAAACGGAATTTTAGTTACACCTTCGTCCGTATGAATGATTTTATGTCATGTGTTCTATGTTCACTAATACAATTCAGTTTTATTAACACTGACAAAACTAAAAGTTAAAAGTTTCTATCTCCCCGTAAAACATCTTAATTATAATAACGATCGGAAATTAGGTTTCTTGTTTTTAATAATACTGACTGTAAAGTTTGTATTCTTTTATATGCAAAACAAAAACCAAAATTTATAACGGCTATTGGTGGTCATTATTTTTGTAGTATTACAGTTATCATGCGTCATTTTTGAAAAATCAATTAATTACACTCGGTTTTTTAATAATGATCATGGAACGTGGATAATAATATTTGACTTAACAAGTTAAAACGTGTCATTTTTTAATTTTCGAAAGGTTTAGGTCCGAAGTTAGAAAGGAAATTGGTAAATAGTATCAAATGTTTTAAAAATGTTTTCGTGTCTAAATTTGCGAGAAAATATCATAAGTTTTAGGTCATGAGTAATGTCCTTTATTGAAATGTTTCTTGTAAATTTGGTGGATTTTTTGAGATACCCAATGATGACATATTTAAAATAATGGGAGTGTTACCAACGATAATAAATATAAGTTTGTTTTGCACGTTTGAGTCAATCTAAAAGTTTTTTGTTTTAGTTGATGTTTTTTTACGATAAAACATAATAGAAATAAATACAAACTTTTCCATTGTCAGGGAAAGATATTTTCCCTGAACTTTTGTTGTTTTTTTAAGTATTTTGGTTTGGTTTATTGCAGACCACTTTGATCAGTAATTTTTTAATTTGGTTTCAATAATCATTGTTTGGGTGTTTAAAGTGCATGGTTTTAGGAGAGACTTGTACACAGATTTACGCCGAACGCTCAATTATGAAATTATGTTAATTTAGAGCCAGATTGTGTTTTTTATGTGTTAGATTAGTTTATTCACCAGATGAGTATGAACAGATTGCAAATCTCGAAACTTAAACGTTTACTGATCTTTTGTATCAACTAAACCATTACAAAGGTCTGGAAGAATACGGTTTTTCACCTAAATTGTGGAATAAATTTTATGTATGCAAAAGTGAGATTTTTTTTTGTTACGATGTCCACGTGTATATTTATTCAACCAGTTGTACTAAACATATTATTAAACTGGACATTCTTAGGCCTATTCGTTATTTCAAAAATCCTTCCAAAATACGCCAAAAATTGGCCTTGTAAAGTCAATTCTTTCTAACAGTTTCCTTTGCTACACATTGCTATTATGAAAGAACAACCATATATTTAATTAATATAACGAACTATTTTCCATATTGTAGTGTGAAAGGGTAGGGTAAGCTCGGTTGCAAATAACTCTTCATATTTCAACATTTTCACGCAAACTGAGCTGTTGATCACACAAATGTGCCATATAATAAAATAAAGGTTATTATTAAAAAAAACTCACACTTTTAAACTGATAATCATAAGGTAGCAATATTCAGTATGCAGTGCTTGGTCTGCTATAATGCAGATATAACAGTTATACTATGTATAAGTTTAAAATAAGTTAAAAGACTGGTATAAAATCCGTCTTAGTTTTGTCTTTTTAACAGAAGTTCCTTTCAGACCTGTGTATACTATTGTTCTTTTCTTGCGATCGGGAAACAAAGCAAAATCAACTATTGTAACAAGAAATACTAAACCGAAGTAAATTATGAATTGGCCATAAAACTTACACTTCTTGACAAGAACTTTCTTCGTAGTGGAAAACAGTAACTCACACCATTGATGACGATGTAAAATATAACTTACTCGATACATAAGTACCCAATCTTGTGCAAAGCCTAACGCAAATTGTAATATCAAAGCGGCGGGTAACTTGATGAAAGTTTTTATAGATATAAACTTTTAAAAAAACGCCTATAATCAACTTTAATACTCCTGCACTCAGCTAGAGGAACATCTGGTCTCTCCACATACAACAACGCTTCACTATTTTAGCGGATGTACTTCAGAGATGATGAAGATCGGAGGGAATATCATATCAGTTTGTTTTTCACGCCGAGAATAATTCCCGCGGGATTGAATGATTTTCAGCCCGGAAATGGCAACATTGGTAACCACTGACGCTGCGGCAGCACTGAGGGAGGAAGTGTATTCAGAGCGTTTTAATATAGCGGCTGTTTTTTGAATATGTAAAATAAACCTTTTGCAAATCCTGCATACATACAAATTGCTACTTTATTATTGTTAAATGTATTTACCTTTATGTGGTAATTTTAAATAATTTGTTTAGGAAGCTGAAACTTTTCACTATTAAGTGGTTATGTTACATAGCCCTGAGCCGTTAGTGAAGCGTACCACTCGAGGGGCCGGAAAAGTTTAAAATCATCTGTCCACTTGATATCTCGATAACGAAAACCTAAAGACCTCAATTTTTGTAAGGAGCTTCATATACTACATTAACGCGAAACATTGAGTTAAAGTGAAAGGAGCCGTCGAAGTCCTCACGGTGTTTAGCCTGAGTGTAAGTGGAGCCGTACAATTTTTATATAGGTCATTTTTGTATAACCGTGACGTCAACGAAAAAGAGCGGAATGAATAAGTTCGTAAATACGCTGAGTACGGTCATATAAGGTCTCAAAATGGGGCTATTCTTTATTCATACGAGTATAAAATAATTATTTGAAATGTGAGAGGTTTAGTGTTATAAGTCGGTATTTTTCGGATTTGAGCTATCAATGTACCAGTTACGAGGAGACTTTAGCTGGCGCGCGTGACCTTGAGTGTGTGGTGAGTAGACGGGAATGGGTAGCGGGGTAGCATTATGCGCTGCTGCGTCCCCGAAAACATTTCCTGTGACCTCATAGGGTGGGGGAGTAAAACCCTCCCTTTCAGAATCGTATTGACCCAAATAACACTCATCACACTCACTGCAAATCAGTCTCGTATTGTGACAGTGCTGATTTTTTGTGGAATCAAATAATAAGAGAATTACCAAAATCAATAATGAGGCAAGATATCTTTGTTTTACACTTGTTATACGTGTATTTGTTTAACGTGTTTTAAAAATAACGAATTTGCCAATACTAATCTGCAAAATCGAAATCGTGAGTTTAAAGTCGTTAAAGAGATTGTTGCGCCTTCACATTCAGCGGGCTAGCGAACGTAAACGCAAACCCGCCACACAGATAGCGTTTATTTGTTGAAAGGGTAGTAAATTAGGACCCCTAACCGAGCAACAGCTAAAATTCCTCTCAACTGTACATCAAATGCGTTGCATTGCCCTCACTAGCTTTTAAGGACCTTTTATGTACTTAAATCCTGGCTTTGGTAACCTCACTTAATAAACAAAAGTGTGAAAGTATCACTTGGTTGTATGGATATTCCCTTGACTAGATGAGTCTCTAATGACGGTACTTGTCTAAGTGTGGAATTTGTGTGCTGAGGCGTCATTTGAAGACTATCACTCTGTAGGGGCTGGCAAAATTTTCTCTTTTTATAAACGTTTCTTTTCCGTACAAATGTAACATTCTGTTTATATAAACCACAGGACATCTATGAAATGTGCTATAGATTTGAAATTTTGTACGCAGACCTCAGGGAACGCCTGTTAACGCAACCCTGTACAATAATAGAGCGGTTTTTGAATTCATATCTATATCGGGCCTATTTACAGTAAGTGCATATGGCTCTATAATATTTTTAAAATATTGATACAAGAAATACTGTGCCAAAACAGAAAGGGGGAGTCCATGAAAAAATGTTTAATAATTCCTTGTATGAAAAAGAAAAACCTTAGTTTATTAAACATTTTTAATTTTAAACCTTCATTATTAACCTTAGTTTTTGTACATGTTCTTTGTATTTTTACCCTTCCCCTTGAAAAGGGGGGGGCATTGAATGCGCTTTTTGGTCCGTTGTATGGCTTTACGTATGGCAACATTTATAAAGTTTTAATGAGGTAGAGAAGGTTATTTTCATTTTATTTTATTAAGAAAAGCCTGCTTTATTATGTGTAGTATTTGGTATTAATTTTTTATGGAACAAACTAAGTAAAATAATCTTTATTAAATTAAAACTCTTCTTTATTATACCTACAAATCTGGGTTTTACTAGTTATCGTTACTTTAAATATCATTATTTTTACAATTTATTACTACACATTGTATATAATAGGCCTAACGGAACAATTCTTTTTTTTCAAATCATCAATTTGTCGTTCTTATGCAATTCTAGAAATTTAGGCAAAAGTAAAAAAGTGAAATTTTAGGAAAACGCCAATAAACCAAAACAATGAACTTAGGTAATAGAACTATAATTCTTGTGATTTGTTATCATAGGGACAATGTTATAAAAAAAATTTTAAAAGGACCAAATTACGGAAAAATATAACATGGAAAACAAACAAAAATACATTTTGACATATACGTTCATGGCTGTATATTGCACCAAACATTAGTTGCAAGTACTGATTTTAGTAGATGTTTTGTTTTCTAACGTGAAAAAAAACAGTAAGACCATTGTTTTTTGGTATTATCAAGTGTACATGAATTAACCAAGGTAACAGAACAAAAAAACTTTATAATTTAGAAAAAGACATTTTTTTGGCTGATTTTCATCAACGTGGATTTCACCTTAGACAAGCCTCTTACTATTGAGTAAGATGCATTATTATTATTATATGATAAATCCTGAAATAAAGAAACTAAAATGTATTTTTAAATTATTGTAAAATATATTTTTTCATGGTTTAAAAACCTTACTAAAATTAATAAATATAAAATGGAGCAACGTAATTTGTATCAAGCCGTCGATCTAAAATAGGTTACATTATAATCAGTAATTACTTATTTCACAACTGTTTCAAAACGGATTATATCCTTATTTACATAAAAAAATTAATTTTTAGGTAGAAAATTTACGTAATTATTAGTAATTTAAAATTCAATAACGAATACTTGCCAGAATCTCAATATTATTTTGTTTGTTAAATATAGCAAGACTCCAGCAAACTTGAAGTTTTCGATAAATAAACTAAAATATTTTCATCCTCTAATTTTTTTTTAATTTGACCACAAGTTTTCCACCCATGCCGATGAAACACTTTAAAGATCCTACTCTACTTTAAAGACACATTAAAATGGTGTTAGTTTTTTTAACTAAACTACCCACTATTTGCTTTCTTTTGACAATCGGCCCGCCGTTATAAACCATTTTTCCACTTGTAGTTAAATATTGAAAACCAACTTATAGTTAAGCAATTAAGTTGAAATTAAATAAATACATAGATCTATGCTTTCCAAATATAGCATTATATAATACCATGCCAAATACTTAAAACAAATACATACTGTTTCTTTTTTTGGTTCAATTTAAGTTTTTTGTTTCCTTTGCTTTCAGTTCACTTAGAACATAAAGATTAAGAAAAACTTTAATTGCACTTGGTACTAAAAGGGAGTTTTGCTTGCTTTCTGTAGTGCAGGAAAATCAGGATAGGTACGGATTGGGAGTAGTAGGCCACCTCCTGTCGATTCCTGTAACGGGGATATTAAGGCACATATAAAAAATTCATTTCAGCCTTGGAAGAAGGAGAGGCATATCTCTTGTTTCCAGCCTCTTACCAGTAAAAGTGGGTAGTGGGCAGGTCAGTCTCTTAGTTTTATAATAATATTTATATTATATTTATGTCATGCCGTTTTTATTATGGGAATGGTTTTTTTGCGGGGGATGTTTCCGGTTTGCTTCGGGCGTCTAATCATGTATAATAGAATAAGCATCTCTAAGAATCGATTAAAAATTATCTTTAAGTATAATATAGTTTATGTTATTTTTGTAACATGTTTGAGGGTGTAAAATACATATTCATGTAGAGTTGTAAATGTGGTATTTTATTGTACTAAACTGTATTGCCAGTTCAAAATAAAGAATTTCTATTCTATTACGTATTATTATATCCCAACAATGACCCTTTAACGCACTAAGGGAAACCCACCCAACCGCCCAACAGCCATCGTGTCCCACCAGTAAAGTAAGAACTATCGATCAACCTTTTACCCCAACATCGTCGACACTTTTAGGTTAGTGCTGTGCCGATCCCTGAAAAATTTCATGAGCAAGCACAGATGTAACTGACACATTGACTTTACTCTACCCAATGTAGGTTTAACTGGTAAATATCTCATGAAACCCCTTAAACATTTGTATGTTTAAAATGAATTAAAATCTTTTACGTTAAATTTGAATACAAAACAGTCAAACAACCAAAGAATGAATTGATTATCAAGGATAACGATTACAATATTAAATGTATTTACCATTATTAGCTGTAGCAAAACGTGCCTTTGGTCAGTGGCTGCAAATAATTTTACGGTCAAGTGATGTAAATTGGTGAATAATATCTTAAAGAATGTAGGTTCTCAAGTACATGAAGCTTATTTTCTTAAGAAAAAGTGTTCTTTCTATGCCATTGGAATTTAAGGGAGTTACAAAAACACAAAAACCTTTTTAAATAGGTCCAAACATATTTTTGGAAAATTTTATATTGACCTTCGCCTGGAATCGAACCCGTCCACCTTTCAATTAGGGATCAGCAGTCCTTACTTACCCTTACCACTACGGTTAAGGATTACATTTTCATTGTTGTGTTATCCGGGATGGAGGTTAATACAAGACTACAAACAGTCTTTGCACATAACTAAACAACACTTGACGTTAAACTACAAAATAAATTCAAACTGAGGCAATAATCTAGTTACATTATCAAATTAAACAAAACAGAACATTGTATAAAGGATTTAACATCACGGATATTAACAACTGTTAACTAATTATGAAAGCCACAGAATCATCAGCTTCTCACTAAAATAACGCTCTAGATTATGGAAGGATTAAAATACGTTTCGTAATTAATAGACTAAATTAAAACTGCGTGACACATTATTTATAGCAGGAAAAAATCCAACCCTCAGTAATTCTGGATCGAACAACGTCGGGATTTGGCGGTCAGTAGGCGATTTAATGGAGGTGTGTTTTGAACCACAATAACACCGTATTCCCGTGTAATCATTGAGTTCTGCTGGATACAGTGCTGACAAAACAGAAACAAACTTAAAGTTACATTTGTGATTATTGCTGTTACAGTTATTATGGTGGGGTTTTTCAAGACTTGTAATAATTTCATAATATGTGCTTTCAGTTTTTTAAGTTATTCATAGTACTACCCATTGAATAAGGCCAAAAGAAAAGATAAAGGTTGGGGAATTTGATTTGGTCCATTTAATAAGTTGCATCACAATATATTCTCCTCCTTCTAATTGTTGTGTTGGGAGAAAACACGGATGCATCAAACCCACCCTGCTACACAAGTTAATAACTGAATATATTATATTTAATATCTAATTTGTTTATTTAGATATTTTAATATATAATATCTAACGTGTCTGGATATAAGTTGTACGTAGTGGCACACTAATGACTGTAAACCACAAAACTTTGGATCTTTAACGATGTAATAATGAAACTTGCCGAACACAACGAAGAACAACAAAGGCGACACGAATGCACTCACACAAGAGGACGAGGCTCCTGTACAGAGGTTTACCACAACTCTGTGGTGTACAAGGTAACTTGTGCTTGAGAGAGCTTAACTAACCACACTCGCTGTCACCTAACAACCTGTCTAAGGGCTGCTTTACTTAGAGTTCTGAGATTAGAGATTAGTTCAATATGTCTTCAACACACATTGAAAATTTAGTACAAATTAAATTTTTTAAATGGGCAATTTAAAGTTATTGACAGTCAAATCGTAAAAGGCTTCTGTTTATATTTTTATGCATAAATAGTTATTTAATCAAACATCCTATTCGCTTTTTTCTTTGTACGTTTTTACAACCCACTGTATTTTGTTCAAAATAAACTTTTCTACCAGTTTTTTCTATTAAATTAATTATTTTTTTATCCGTTTTCTTGGACAAAATAACAAAATTATTGTTGGCCAAAGAAAGAAAAATTATGTTTTCCACTCAATTTTTGCATTTGACATTAGTTTTTCCTTCCCCCGCAACAGCTCTCACTATAACTTAACAACGTCTGGGTCCTGTTTTATTCATCTTTATCAGGTAAAATAACATAAGGAATAATTATATAAATTTCACAATAATTATTTTGAATATATGCCCTTTAAAAATGTTAAACGGTACATGTTTTAAACCAGATCCGTCAATGCATAAGCGAGCAACGACTACTTTTAGTATTACGTACCTTAAAGGTTCTCTTACACAAGCGAGCACCTAGGCGCAGTAACAAACCAGGAGAGGTTCTTTTTTTGGTAAGCAATTTGGATAGTCTTTTTCATTGCCTAAAACATAATTTTATTTTGTATATTTCTTCCTGTCTCCTGGTTGTGTCCTATCCCCCCCTCT
>NW_025787590.1:0-13435 GCF_021130785.1 Homalodisca vitripennis
GCCGAGAAGGGGTTCGAGTGTGAGGACGGATCTGTCCTACTATAATGACAAAGCACCAGAATTAGCACCGCATCCATTGATCGAAGAGCCTCAGAAAGAGTGTTCACAAACCGTGAACTTCTAGCCACTGATACTTCTTCTGTTGAAGTGAAACCCTCATCATGTGTGAGGTCCTTACTGGCTGACATGACAATGTGCTTGAACAAATGCTCCATCAAACTTTATACACATGATTTCAAGGTGTGAATAGAAGTCATGTAAAGACGCTATTGTCACCGCCAAAATCATACGCTGTCAAGAAAGATTTTGGAATTTGGAAAAATCTGTTTTCTGTGATAAAGCTAGTCTGCCATGTTATGAAGGGGCTTCCCGCTTTCCATGCCCTCCATTGTATCCTGGACCTCATCTGATGCTCCGTCTTAAGGTATTACAAACTACAGGAGGTGTATATAACGGTTAATATTTTTTAAAATGAGGTGTTGTAATGTTCTTTTCTTAAAGAGGGGGAATATAAATTGATATCGATTGTTATTGCTACTCCTTTTATGGTAACACATTTCCGATCCTATCAACAAAGCTGTGTGTCACCAGGCGGTGGTCCGTTACAATGAGGGGACGCGATTGTCTTTATTAAAAAACGGAAGTGGGATTGGAAACCCGTATCCTATTGGTATTTTCATGAAAAATTCAAATCAGTCTCTTTCCGGCAGGTATTTGTACCCTGCGCATTGTTCTTTTTGGATGCTAGTGGAAATAGGGCACAAGACAACATACCCATTAGAGCTGTATGACAAGATTTGTAGTGAAATTAACTTTAGCTTCTTACAGTGATTCAGATAGGCTGAACATATGGCTGATGAAGCATGGTCAATTTTCTATTCCTACTAATCTTTTAGTTGGATTTTGTTTTAGGGGTGTTTTAGGGAGTTGGGAGTTAGGACGGAAATGGGACAGAAGAAGAAAGAATAAAAGTATTGTTGTTTAAAAAATATTACTGGAATAATATGAGAGGAACAGACTACTAAAATGGATGGATTGAAATCTAGAATGTAGCGATTACCTCTATACTTACGGTAACTTACGTAATCTAACTCGGTGAGGGAGAATAAAAAAGGGGAAAACGAGTGACTTATCATCGTAATGGGAGGATCGGTTTGCAAAGGTGTTTGTGACAAAGATGGTGTAATAGGAATAAGGACTATCATGTCGATTAATACATCGTGTTGGATCAAGCAGTTCTCGAATTCTCGAGTCTGTATCGAAAATACTTATTAGGTTGGGTTAGAAGAAGTTTTATTATTAAGGAAGAGGGAAAAGAACGCCAACCTATAAAGTATAATATAAGAAAGAGTAGCAATTATAAAGTCATAAAGAGCAGTTTAACGGAAAGGCGCTGGAAAAAAAATGGATGTCCCCTTATTGTGTAGGTTTTTTAAGGTACATATAATGGTACAGCTTTCGAGATCTTTGAGGATTTCGTATATGAAGCTAGGAACAATTTTTTGTACTATAGATATTGGAGATTGGAATACGGTTGTAATACCATAAGGATATAACTAACATCAATGCCTTCTGGTTAACACCACATTGAAAACATAGCTTGTACAATTAGTTACATTCTTGTAGGCCGAGGCTGATGGAAATTATTTTTCCGAGATTTTAATTGTGTTCGTATTATTTCGATTATGATGTACGAAAAAATAGCATTAGGTAAACAAATATATCAAGTGTGGAGAAGCTGTAAGAGTTGGCTACCGTTATGCATAGCCTACTAATCAATTCCAACATTACCAGTGGAAAGGTTGAAGGTGTTGTACTTGAAGTTAAAACGTAATCTAGAGTTACATCTTATTATACAAGGTAAGTAAGGGTAATCTGTAATCTTAACCCTCTGGGACTAGCACCAACATTAATATGGTATTTCATTATAAAAAATATAAATTGTTTTGTAAATAACGCCGTCTGAAGTAGAAACTGTATATATTTAGGTTATTTGTCTATATTAAATAAGCGCCCGTATTAATGTACAATCCTGTATTGCGTAATTTATTTATGTGAAATAACACTGTATAAACCTATGAATTATCTTCATTAGCATAAGCACTATAAATCCTGTATTGCTTAATTTACCTAACTAAAATCGCATGTATATTAAGTCGATTTGTTTACTTCAATTGTTATAGGCTTCATATTGAATATTTAAGTACTTTCATTTTTTAAGGTCATACTAATAGTTAGAATAGAGGATAAAATTTTAAGGTTACATTCAAGAATACTTATCAGTCATTCGAATAAGCCGTCTCATCCAAATCGAAAAAGCAATCACTGGGAACATGTAGAGCAACTCGAAACAGTCGCTAACGGAAAGCGGAAGCGGGCAGATAAGGCGGCGCCATTTTGTGCGAACTCGCCAACCACTGATTGGTCTGATAAGGGTTATTATCCTCTCAGTGCTAATGTCACTTTGGTCTAGACAAACTTTCGGACACGTTTAACGTTGGTCGCAATTTGTTAAGTATTACTTTTACTGCTTCAGTTCGTCCGTAATACATAACGGTTAGAGAACTTCCTTAATGATCTTACTATTTCAAATCATCACTTTCAATAATCAAATACTTTAAACCAAGTGGGTTAACTGCTACAGTTATTGGTTGTTCTGTTTCTAAATTCCAATATCTCTTTTAATTAAATTAATCGCGTAAAACAAGTTTTTACACATGAATTGGAAAATATTAATTTTAATTTATACTCAAACCCCAGATATCTATTGTACACTAATTCAATATTTTTCTTTCCATCGGTGTATTTGCAACAAGTTTATTTGAGAAATTGAATATATACTTTTTTATAATTCAAAAAATTAGTAAATAAATATCTTAGGATTTGTGTCCTTTTATTATTTCCTCAATGTAGATTAACATTAATGAGACATCAGTTAATTTTATTAGGTCCAAGAAATTCAATATTAATTTTGATTAGGAGTAACTCTGGATAACCATATGATATCTAATATTTAGAAAAAGTGAGTAAGCGCCCACCTTGCAACGTCAAGAACAGTCATTTTCTAGAAATCCTCATCGCTCAGAATTTCTCCCAGTTCCGTAATACTTTCATTTGAAATCCTTTGGCAGGCAAGTAACTTTTTCTAAAAATTGAGGATAATACCTACAGTCGGTTTGGTGGCAAGAAATTATTGGAAAGAAATTTATATCCACCAATTATATGCAGGACTCTATTCGACCCAGAAAGTTTATGTAATTAAAAAGTGGAGTACATTCATAGTGAGAATCTTCAGTTTAGGTAGAAACAATCAAAGCGAAACTTATCTCACTTAACAATACTTAATTATTCAATACTCAGCCTGAGGAATGATTTTTTCTTCAAATTAGGACCCAGGGCCTTTGTGAACTTATAACGGGGTCGAAGAACACCAAGATTTACAGAACTGGTATTTATTACAGCAGGCTAAAGCTTACCCGTTATCATTAATCGTCTGCAGGAGTAAATCCATATCTTCATCCCTGAATATTATCTCAAGTTAAAGTTCCAAATGTTAAAGAAATTTGCTAAAGTTCAGCTAAATACCGAATGGTAGAAGTAAGTGACATTCTGTGAGAGGATAAATCTAGAACGAATACATGTATTCGTATTGCGCTCCGACTCAAAAAAAACTGCTTGATTTAATGGGGTTTTCTCATTGTTTTTCAGTTTCCCTTTTGTACAGAGCACGTTATTAGTTCGTGAAAGAATTAAATTATGTTGCTAATATGTAAACTATCCCAAAATCTTAGTTTTTTTTAATCCAAATTCTTCATGATTGTTTCGCCACCAAAACAAATCAGTCAGGGAAGGCAAGTGCAGCTGAAAGAAAGAAGGCGAGGTGCTCCTTATCTCTGGACTTTAACACCATTGATAACGAAGGTATACGTATCAAGGCGCAACCAATAGCTCCTTCACCCTTCTGCAGCTGCGGGTAAGTGTACAGTAGCTTTGTTAAGGATTGTGTAAGGAATTATATTTAGTGGACTTCTGATTGTTGATGTGCCTGTGTGAGCAAGTTGGACTCAACATATCAAACTGGCTATTCAGGAAAGCTTGTTGACACGTTACTGAAAATTACCAGCTTAGAAGCTAAAAGAAAATTAAATACACAAAGTTTACGGATCTTTACAGAGTCATTGAAGCAGTTGGATAATCAAGTACAGAAGCAAAAACTGAACAGGCGACGCAAAAAATACCATCAGAGTGTTTGACGTTCCGGAGAGTTCGACAGCGGGGATACCGGAACAGATTGAGTCGTTAAGCTGTGACAAGGAGAAGCTCAACGTCGACCTAGCTTTTGCACCGCCCTCTATAGAGTTCCATCGCCTTGGTGCGAATCCGCAAGCCCAACTAAAAGATGGCAGATATCGTACCGCCCAATCATCGTTATAAGCACGTCAGAACTACCGGGACTTTCGGTGCAGTGTGTGATGCATATAAGAAGCTGAAGGAGTCCGCTAGTCTCGTCACACTATATCATTGTGGTATATTTTATTGTATGACGTGGGGTATTTACTTCATTAAAAATTCGTCCTTTACATTTGGTATTAGGAAACTAATTACATAGAAGTACACGCTAGTAACTTCAATTATACTTTGCTTAAAATGTGTATTCAGTTCATGCGCACAGTTCGCTCAGGATCGGACAATGAGTAGTCTTGGTGTATGTAGGTGTTGCATGCCTAGGTGAATACAGTGTAATCAGCAACTGATGTGAAACTGATGTTAACTAGAAGTAAAGGTCTTATAAACACGTTATCAGACTACAGTTCAAACCAGACACTTTTCTTGACCTTTTTTGTGGAGTTATTAATGCAATTGAATTATACACTCAAACCTAATGGCCCAGTTGGATTCAGTTGACGGGGTCAACCTTAAACGATGCGTAGGTTAGCGCTGGTCTCTAGGGTCTTCTTACTCCACATAACGAGTAGCTTAGCTTTCGTTCTTTGGCTATGTTTTAACTCGCCCATACACTAGAAATTAATTCCTTTATTTTACAACGTTATAATATTTATGTCACGTGTTGACCTATAAAACGATAATAATAAAATATGCTTACCCAGGCCTTTTATTAAACAAATCTGAAATTGCAAATTCTTCATTCCTATAATTATTCAATATACTTCATTAGTCGTTTTATCAGTCGTGCCGATGCGAAAGGTCGTTCCGATATAAGCCGCTCTTAGTTTTGCCGGTCCGGCCTGGCGCCTGCCCGCTCAGTCCTTGTCGGCAAGTTTGGCTGCTTTGGATTGTTAAGTTTATTCGTATCTATGCTGATTTAATAAATTGACTTTCGGTTTTTTATTTAGCTATTGATATTATTTTTATTTTGAAATTTATCACCAAGTGTGTGACTCTATGGTTTGTGGGTAAAGTGTCAGCTAAATACCTCTATACGCCAAGGAGGTAGCCAAGTGTTCGTTATTGCAGTGTGGAGTTTCATGCTTACTTGTTGTCGGAATCCCGAACCGTCGCTAAACTTTCGAAGATGTCCGCGAAGGCGCTAACTACGTGGCGCATGTGACGAAGGCCGTTTGCTGCGGGTGAATCGAGCGGGGACGTGTACTAGTGTGACTGTTGACGGTGCTTCCTCTACGAACAGTGACGATCCCTATACATTATGGACTTGTTTAAAATAAACATTAAACAGGAGATGTCAGCATTCCAGCGAAGTCCAACAGTTGCAAGTTTCGCTTCTTTGGAAAAAGGGGACTATGACGTACTGTTCGCGATTCGTTAGAGGAAGTCAAGCTTAAAACTCTGCCACCGTTGAGAAAGATAATTTGGACGCTTTAAAGGAAGACTGCGGTTTGCTGAAAAAAGAAACAACCAAACGGACTTGGGACTGAGGAAATTGTTTCTCTCAGCTAAAAAACGGAAGATCGAACGAAACTGCAACAGAGATCAAGATTGAACAATATTGAAAATTAGGGGCTGTTGCGTGGGTAACAAAGGGGGAGAGGACATTTATGCCGTAGTCGAGTTCGATTGCGAAGGCGATCGGAGTTGTGTTCAACAGGGGGGAGGAATCTCCATCGCCCTCACAGGCTTCCGGCTCCCAGAGACAGAAGATTTCACCCCAGCATCGTGGTCCAGTTTATCTCCCGATCTATTTCGTGTGCGAATAGGCTGATTGCCCGCAAAGGAAGAAATCCGCATTGAGACTACAGATTTAGCACCTTCACTTCAGCAGAAGCGCGGTGTTCATCAGTGAGCATCTGACCGCACACAACAAGTCCATCCTGGGCGCGCCAAGGGGCGGTTCGTTACAATTATTGGGAAAGCTGGCTTACGCTTGGTCCAGAGAGGGAAGGATCATGGTGAGGAAGACGGATCGCTGATTCTAAAGCCCGAGAGGGTCTCATCGTTTGAAGGACATCGAAGAGAGCGGCAGCATCACCATTCACCATCACAGAAACACCACGGCCCACTCAAGGAGATAATAAGCGTCGCGAAACTACACCCAGCTGGTTCACCGGACGTGAGTTTTGTGAGTTTAATGTAGCAATTAAATACTCCGTTAGTCCATACCAATTGTTATAAACAAAATATTTGTTAAAGTTCATTTTGTAATCAATTAGATAGTCTTCCCTTGATTTATTACTATTTACGTTTTAATTTCTTAAAATTTCAATTATAAATTAACCATTTTAAGTTGAATCTCTTTACGGTCCTTTTATACTTGTAAATGAATTAATTAATTGAATCCTGACTATTTTAGTCCTATTGACACCTACTGTATAATGTGTGGAATACTTTATTAGATGGTCTTGGTGGATTAATCAATGGAAGGGTTAAAAAAAATTATGTAATCACCACAAACTGTATGTAAACAAAATTGTATTAGCTGGTGGGCAAAAATGTTAGGCAATCCAACTAATTTTAACTTCTTATAAGGATTTGTTTTTATTTATCAATTTAATTACATATACTTTGAATTAATTAAAACGCTGCTTTTGCTAGGATCTAGGTTATACATTGTATTTCTGTTCTATAAATAATCTCTAATCGTTCTTTGGGAGTTTTAAGTTAAGTATTTAATTATGTATATGACATACAGTGCACTAGTTTCTGTATACATTATATTAAAGTCGTGTACTGTATAATTTCTTGAAGTGCTTGAACTTTATTTCATTGTAGTTAACATTTAAAAGTTCATTTTTATTTACCCAGGTTTGAGTAGGTAAGTGGTTTTAGTTTTGAATTAAAAGGGTTTTATTTTATACTATATTTTGTTTGGATTAATGTAAGTGTAAAAATCAATGTATCAAATGTCATTGCGAGTTTGGAAAGAGGTAATTTATTTAGTTTTATTCTTACTTTTGGAACATTCTGGAATCAATTTGTTGGTACATAATCAAATCAGGAGACATATACTAATGGTTTTAATGAATTAGTGCTGTACTTTAATAGTTGGTTTTAATATGTTCATGAGTTGATTGGAGTATACTACAGCATAATGTTATTAATAGGGATATTTTCTTTCTCCACTATGGTCTTGAAACTGTTTGTTTCTTCGTTGATAACTTCTTGCCCCATGTTGTGAAGATTTTTTTTTTTTTGCTGTATCACCCTTTATTCTCTTTTATTATAATATGTTCTTATCTCAAGTTATTGTAACTACAATATTCTTAACTTATTAATCTGTATACTTGTTAAGAAGTCACAGTTATATCAATGTGAGTAATTGGGAGGGTTACAGATGTGTAATATAAAGTACTCTGTAAATTCATAGACTTCTCTGAACTTTCAAATTAATTACCAAATTAAAATTAACAATTAACCTTAATTATACACATAACTATAATCTAGATTTGGTGGTGTAAATATGTCCTTTTTCTTAGAATAAACATTGTTAAAGTAGTTCTAGATTCAAGGTATTTCACGCAAATTGATTCCAATTGAATACGGTGGTATTAAGTGAGATGTATGTTTGGAGTTTATGTACGTGTTATGATTCTATATGATAACGAATACGTGTGTTGCGGGATGTGCGTGTTTGTATAATGGTCTTGGTATGTATGTATGTATTTATGCTATGTAATGACTGATTTTGTTCGGTTTGTGTTCATGGGATGGCTGTGTGCTTACATAATTTAATGATTAAACATAATTAAACCACATAACTATAATCTAGATTTGGTAGTAAATATGTCCTTGTTCTTTAAATATAACATGTTACAGTAGTCTCTAAAATACAAGTATTTCACACAATTGATTCCAATTAAATAGGGCTTACTAAGTGTAAGTATGTTGGAGTTATGTAACGAGTGTGACTATTATATGATTGAATATGTGTGTGTGTGTGTGTTGTGCGTGTTTGTATGATGGGACTTGGTATGTATGTAATCTGTGTTACATGTATATGTATGTATGTTATGTACGTGGTGTAGGTATGTATGTTAAGGGACTGGAGTGTGGTGTGTTATGGATGGCTGTATGCATACATATGAAAATATTTACATTAATTAAATACATACATAATCTATATTTGGTAATAAATTTGTCCTTTTCACTAAATAACATGGGTACGCTAACTTAAAAATTATGTAGACTTCTACGCAATTGATTCCAATTAAATAGGGCGTACTAAGCGTAAGTATGTTGGAGTTAGGTTCGAGTGTGACTATATATGATATGAATATGTGTTGTGTGTGTGTGTGTGTGTGCGTGTTTGTATGATGGGACTTGGTATGTATGTATCTTGTGTACATGTATATGTATGTATGTATGTACGTGTGTAGGTATGTATGTAAGACTGGAAGTGTGGTGTGATATGGATGGCTGTATGCATACATAAGAAAAATTAACCATAAGTAAATACATACATAATCTAAATTTGGTACTAAATGTGTCCTTTTCTAAATAAATTGTTACAGTAACTCTAAAATTAAGTACTTCACGCAATTGATTCCAATTAAACAGGGCGTACTAAGAGTAAGTATGTTGGAGTTATGTACATGTATGATTCTATATGATACTGAATACGACTGTGTGCGTGTTTGTTTGATGGGATTTGTGTACTGTATTGTATGTAAGTTGGGTGTATTCATATAATTCTATAAAATGCATAATCATTAAGGGACTATTAATGTGGTCAGCGATAGTTGAAGATAATTATTAAATATATGTGAGCGGGTAGTGCGGGTTTGGAGGAAGGAGTTGTGCGGGATGAATGACTTTTTGAATGAAGCGATTGATGAATTTAGAGTAGTAAGTCCAGTAGTGTATGAGGATATTGGGGATTTTACTTTTTGGGCGAGAGACGTTGATGGTTTCAGACAGCTGTGGTATAACAATTTTACATGCAAATATTAGGAGTTATAACAGACACATAGACGAACTCTTATGTATCTTAAACAGTCTCGGTAATGAGTTCGATATTATTGTTTTAACAGAAACCTGGTTAGATGAAAGTTGTAGTATGGCTGGATGTATGGATGGGTATGATGTGATTATGAACAAACGAAAGAGGAACCAGAATGATGGCGTAATTGTGTGTGTCAATAAATGTTTTCGAGTGGAGTATGAGGAGGTAAGTATGCATGGGGCCACAAGTATCAGAGTGGATATGTCGGTTGGCGGTGAGCGGCTCAGTTTCCTCGCGGTGTATCGCAGCCCATCCTCAGATAATGATCTCGATTTATTCATTAATGACCTAGAATTTTATAGCAGCAATAGACCCAGGGACCGAATACACTGGCTAATTGGTGACGTCAATTGCTGTATTTTGCAGGAAAATCAAAGCTTGTTATCACAACGTTATCTTGATGTATTGTACGGTGCCGGTTTTGTTAGTTGTATAAATATTCCAACTAGAGTTTACGGCAAATTCATCTAGTTGTATCGACCACATTTTTGTTGATATAAAGAACACAGATCGCATTGAATCGGGCCTAATAAAATCAAGTATGACAGATCATTATCTTATCGTTACTAAACTTAGAACAGAAGTACCTATTGTAAGCAATATAAATAACAAACATATTGACAAATTTGATAAAGATTTGGTCTGTAGATGCATTTCTGAGCAGAATTGGAACTTAGTAACGGGTTTAGATGACGTAAATTCAAGCTGTAATGTTCTTGTTGAAATACTTCAGACCATAATGGAAAAATCAAAAAAGTCTCAATTTTGTTCGGCTAGGGAACGAAAAATTAAGCCTTGGATCACAAATAGTTTAATCAAATCGATTAGATTTAGAGATAAATTAAGTCAACGCTGCAAAAGAGAACCATTTAATACAGTGCTACTTAAAAACTTCAAAAACTATAGAAATATCTTAAATAAAACAATTAAAAATGCAAAGTGCCAATACTACAGGAGGAATATCTGTAAAGCGGGAAACAATAGCAAATTACTGTGGAAAAACATTGGAGAAATTACAGGCACTGTGACTAAAAAAGACCATTTTCCGATTGAACAATTTTTATCGAACAAGAATAATATCTTGAACTCAGACATTATCAATGTGGCGAATACTTTTAATGAGTATTATGTAGGAGTGGGAGCTGATCTGGCCAGCGCTGTCCCTCCTGTGGCCGAGTGTGTAGTAGACGACGACATGCACAGGGTGGACTCTGTATTTCAGCTGGAACCTGTCACTGAGCAGGATATTGTAAAAGTAGTACAAGACATGCGAGGTGGGTCCGCCCCTGGGCTGGACGACCTACCAGTTTGGTCTATAAAAGAAAACATCCAAGTTCTTAAATTTCCACTTTCACACGTAATAAATAATAGTTTTAGACAAGGTATTTATCCGGTCGCGTTTAAAAGTGGAAAAGTCATCCCAATATATAAAGGAGGTCCAAAAATCAGTGCATTAGTTTCAGGCTATCACTCTTGCAAGTGTCCTCGCCAAGATTTTAGAAAAGTGTGTTAGAAAACAATTTCAAAATTACGTGACGAATCATGGATTTCTGTATGGAAACCAATTTGGCTTTCGGAGTGATAAAAACCTGAATGATAACTTATTTTCATTTACAAAAAAAATTCATGATGCAGTTGGGCGTAATAAGAAAGTATTAATAGTATTCATAGATCTAGCCAAAGCCTTTGACACAGTCAATAGAGAGTTACTAGTAAAAAAATTAGTTTGTATAGGTGTTAGAGGTACGACTTTGGAATGGTTTAAAAATTACCTAAGCGAGAGATATCAGGTTGTCTCAATTTTAGGCAATCACAGTTTAACAAAACAGGTTGAATATGGTGTTATTCAAGGTAGTACATTAGGACCACTTTTGTTTCTAATTTATATAAACAATATTGGTAAAATTAACCTTTTAGATGGCCAGATCTTTCTATACGCAGATGACACAGCCTTGTTGTTTGAGGGATCCAGCTGGGGGGAAGCATATGGAGCGGCGGAGCGGGGGCTGCGCACTGTCAAGCAATGGTTTGACCAAAATCAGCTCACGGTCAATTTACATAAAACCAAGTGTATGACAATATCATTGAGAGCTGACGGAGATCCTGTGAACCTTACCTTGAAACTCCATACTTGTGCAGGCCAGAATGATTGTGGCTGCGAAACTGTTGAAAGAGTGTCAGATTACAAGTACCTCGGTGTAATATTTGATAGTAGACTTAAGTGGACAGCTCATGTGCAATTGTTAAAGAACAGATTGAGAAAGTTTATTTATATATTTTCTGTTCTTAATAAAATATTAACACCAGCTCTGATGAAAACAGTTTATCACGCATTATGTACAATCATTATTACAATTTGGTATCATTGCTTGGGGCGGAGCATATAAAACTATTCTTCTACCATTACATACTTCACAGAAAGCCATTATGAAAGCGGCATTACAAAAACCAACCAGTTACTCATCTGAATTATTATTTAATGAGTTCAAGGTTTTTAATATAACTCAGTTATATGCAAGAACAATAATCTTATATATTTTTAAAAATCAAGAAAATATTTTCAAAAAAAACCAACCACCCGTACGTTACAAGAACTCAGATTAACTCGGGTATTATAACACCAAGAATCAATAAATCCATAAATTTTACAGACACTTATTATATAGCTAGTACTGTTTTCTCAAAATTACCCCACCAAATGAAAACCCCCGGTCCATGCAGTTACTATTCATATAAGAAAATAGTTAATAATTGGCTAGTAGAATTAGGTAGAACAGGGATAGATAATCTCTTTAAGTCCACTTACAGGGCAACTTAAATGCCGGGGTACTTACGTATCTCGGTTTTGTGTGTGGGTGTCTGTTTGTCTGTGTCAGCCTGTTTTGTGTGTGTGTGCCTGTTTGCGTGCATGTGATTGCGCTTGTGTCTGTGTATGTGTGTCTGTCTGTGTGTATGCGTGCGTGCGTGTGCGTGTGTGTGTGTGTGTGTGTGGGTGTGTGTGTATGCGTGCGTGCGTGTGCGTGCGTGTGTGTGTGTGTGTGTGTGTGTGTGTGTGTGTGTGTGGTGCGCGTGTGTGTGTGTGTGTGTGTGTGTGTGTGTGTGTGTGTGTGTGTGTGTGTGTGTGTGAGTTGGCATGTGTGTGACCTCTAGAAAGGATGGGTGTATTCGCAAATTAGGCGGTACTAGGTAAACCTTGTGTTTGTTTCTGTTTATGAAATCAATCGTGCGTGAATGTTTGCTATTTGGAAATGAGTTACGCAGGTCAAACGATTTATGCCCCATATGGTTTACAGTTTTAAATACATATTTGTGCCTTGCTACAGTTAGAGCCACAGTCTGTGCGGCCACATATATTGCTTCTGTTATTTCCACTTTAATCAGAGAATGTGTAAAATTGCTGCTAATTGTTGATATATCACTTAGTTACTGAATGTGGACTGATTGGACTCGATTCTCGCGCACAGGTTACGACCCAATGCGAGGATCTCATTTCTATACATAGTTACTATGGATGTTCAATGTATTGCTTATGGCTGGAAATAAATGTATTTCTTTCTTTCTTTCTTTCATTCTAAACTAGCGGTGAGAACTTTCTAAAGCGTGCCGGATGTCCCTTGGAATCGGCCCTCGGGAATTTTCACCCCTGCTCTCGTCGGGACTGCGTGTTTAGTTTCCGATTAGAGTAAGTATTATTAATAACATGAATAATTACGCTTCAAGAACACTTTCAATATCTGAGCAAGTTTTTTTTATTATTAGTTATTATTAAGTCATTTACACCAAACATGTTTTATTAATAGCCTTTATCTAATAGTCTTCAAAAAATTGGAGTTATTAAGAAACATAAATTATTGATAGAATCTAAAGCTTGGTGCAAAGACTCAGGTTCAAGCTGTAATTGAATAAATAACTTAATTGTGATTAAGTTTTATCTTTACTGATGTAATATTGTATAAGGTTTTCCTTAATATTTAACTATTATTTACATATAACAAAGTAAAATTATATACGTGGTATAAA
>NW_025787591.1:0-13100 GCF_021130785.1 Homalodisca vitripennis
TTTATTATACATTCTTAAAACTAAATTACAATACAAATTTCTTACGACAATGCATTTTGCTATAAAGGATATGTGTACACATCAAAATACGTAGAAGATTAATGAAATAAAATTTTGACTTTGTTAAAACGAATTCGTTTTTGTATATTAATTTATACCGTCAGTAAAGAAGTATAGTATTACATAATAGTCAGCTGTTTGCTTAGCTAATGTTTTTAGTTTACTACTTTCAGATCCGCAGAGCTAATTAAGTTTTTAAAATATATACATATTAAACTGTAAAATTACAAGGTGTTACATATTACGAACACCGACTGATATTTATTACTGCCAAAGTAACATTTTGAAAATATATAATTTTTATATATCTCCTTCTTCCGCTATAACTCTGTCGATGCACGAAGTAACAAATAATGTAAATAAAGTAATTGTTTTATCTATCTTAATAAAAGCTGTTTATAAAAAACAAAACAGCTTCCTAAAACCAAGCAAGACTCAGAAATGTATATTTTACCTCAAAAATGCACATTTTAAGCTTCTGTGCGTACCAAGCCATTTAAAACTTATTTAAGCAACAATAAGTTGTTCTGAAAAAGAGCAATACATTTTCATTTATTTTATCGTAATTATTTAATTTGGTCATTAATGTGGTGATATGTTGTAAAAATAGATATGGTTTTTGAAAGTTAAAAGTGTAACGCAAATGTGTATTTTACATTAGATTCTTCAACTAACCAAGAACATAATAAAGATAAAGTTATCATAAACGTCTGGTAGCAAAAATTAAGTTTTATGACTGAAACATGAACCTTCTATAGTTCATGATTGCTCTTTAGTACCATATTACTCTTAATATTGTTTTAATGCTATTTGTGTTTAAATATTTATTGGCTATTAGCCGTTCCATCTGCTTCAACTTTATTTGTACGTTTCTGAAAATTATAATGTGAAAATCTTCTTGAAAATTTATTTTGATATACTAAATATTATATTAGTATAACGTAAACTATACAAGATTCCATAATTAATTACAATAAATTATCAATCCACCAGTTATCCCAATTTAAAACTGCATTCGGATCTTCACAGTTTTGAATATCTTGTTTGTTTCAATCTTGTTATCTACTAGACATTTATAACTGAAATATCCCTCATATATACTCGCATTATGGAAATCCCCAAATTAATATGGGACATTATTATTAATAGAATCTAGAACACTGAATGTAACTATTGATGGCAGTAGTAGACAGCGCTCTCAACCCGGCAAGTGGACGAGAACAGTGGGTTCGGAGTCCCAGCGAAAGGTAGTACTTTTTTTGTTTAATTCAATGTTATTAAAATTAAATTCTGTGATATTGGCGATTTATACAAACTTATTGTTAAAATTTATACATACAATACTTTTGGAAACGGAGGGTAGTTTTTGGGCTCTAGGATCTAGAGTCCATGTTTTGGTTTTCATTTTGCATTAGACCGAATTTTTGTACAATACATTTTAACAATAAATTCTGTAGCCACCGAGCATTTTATGTCAAAAAAAAATTAGCATTAGTTAATTGTTATTATACTCATTTCATGAATGAAGAGTGTTAAATATTAAAAACATAATTAAAATGAATAATGCTAAATTTTAAATACAAATATTCGTACAAATATTAAAAATGTTTAAAAATATATTCATCGTTTTCATTATTCATTTATCTGTATAACTACGGATAAAGTATATAATTGCAATAACAATTAAACCCACAATATTTTAAGACTAATACATTAGTTAAATTAACTTGGTTCTTTCGTAAAGGTATTTTTATTGCACAATAAACTAATTTATTGAATTAATACGGTATCAGTGAGCCAATGCGCCAACTACAGTTCCGGCAGAAACGTTCACTCATCACTTCATACGCTACTACAGGCTAAACTAAACTTCCAATAAAAAAATGATAAATTACAAAAAAAATATTCATCTATTTTCACACAACTTTCTCGCTGACAAATTTTGTCTGACCAAAAAATAAAAAAAAATCCTCGCTTACTACTTTTTTCTTGTCATTGTAAACGCTATGTAAAATGTAAACACTAATCAAAATTATTTCGAAATTTTTTTAATATTTAAAAATGTAACCATTAGATTGCCTATATGAAGAGCTTTAATTTGACGCATCTTACAGAATTGTACGACATTGGCTTCACTTTTAAATCGCGAGAGGAAGCCGTAAAGGTCACTGATTTTCGCAGTCTGTTTTCATACTCCGCCCGGACAGTTTTAACACAGCGAGACTGACTTTTTCATGCAGGTTAGTAGTCCGCGGCCAAGTCTACGGTTAAAAAACACAAGCGAGACTGACTTTTTCATGCAGGTTAGTATCATTAGCATGTCGGTGACGCGAACCGAGGATTTTACCCTCTACCAAAACGCTCAACGCGCCTAAAGAAGTTTTCACTTCAATAAAAGCCTTAAGTAATTTGTTTCAATATATTTTAAATCTTAATTTTTTATTCCTATAATAAAAATACTTTGTATGCCGGGTACTACGTAATTTAGCACTAAAATAATTGGTTAAAGATTCCTTATGAAATAGTTTCACGGAGAAGTGCACAAGCAATCAATGAAAAAACGCATGTTTGGTCGACTGACAAGAGACTGAGCTGTTAATCTACTCTTCTTGTCCTCATTTCCACTCCACCACTCCAAGCTCTCTGCTTTCATTTACGTTATTTTTCTTTTCTGTATTCTTCTTAGAATATTTTTCGCTTTTCTCTCCATTCTTCCGTTCAAGTTAGTAGTTTCTAGATATTTTCCTTATTATATCTTTGAATTTTTATTTCTTTCATTTTATTCATTTCCCTATTCCAAAATGTATTCATTCCTCTATTCATTTCACATGACTCTCTATTTAAATATATCTTCTTTATGCTCATAGCTATCTCCTCAACGTTTACTTAACGTCAATTGCTATATTCCATTAACCTTCGTTCACTTTTTTATCTTTCTGAACTATGTCAATAATAGTTCTATTTAAGTTTCATAATGTCATTTAAATATATTTTGCTTTCTGTACTGGCTGTGTTTTCCTTTACTCTTCCTCTTAAGTTTTTTAGACTCACAAATCGAAGAGCCCTACTTATTCCGTAATACCTTGAAATTATATTTTCCATCTTCATTCCACATAACCTTCTTAGATATCTTGAGACAAGGATTTACCTAGATTTTTGAAGTTTTCAATTATTTTACCATCTTATCTTATGTACTTACAAGTTTTAAATTTTGCTCCCCATACAAAAAGAGCCCAAGTAAAATATAAGTGTTTACTTGTATAGCTTCGTCTTTAAAGGCTAGTATATAACATTGCTTATTAAAAATAATTTCTATTCATCTCTCATAGATATATTTAGTCCTCTGTAAACTTGGAACCATCAAAGTTTAAATAAAATAAAATTTGCAATACAAGGCTCATTTGTAAGGCCATTCAATAATATGCAATTAATTATATATTATATTTTAGACTGCCAGTGAAGAAATAGAGTCTCCTGTTATAAATGCAATCACAATTATTCATTAACAAGAGAAAATCACAGCTATGCTCCAAACTACAACTAGTATAGTATATATTGCGAATATTTCATGCAGGTTGAACGCGAGTACCAAGTGGTTAGCTGAAAGCCATTTGCGGGATCGGACAATGCTAGTAACTTTAAGAAATGCATAATATTTTCATGCACTTTTTATTTGAAATATCTAGACAGTTATTTTAAAGGAATATTTGAGTTTTAGAATAATTATAACTATATGAGATAACTTTTTGGCGTACATTATTTGCAATAACTTGACATTGTTACTTGAGAAAAGTTCGTAACTAAAGATGAGCGTTCTTTTGTTTTCAGAAATTCCATCAAAGTTTACGCGATCAGTATTTTAGTAATATATTATAGGTTCAGGTCTTATCATGCGCAACCGCTTTTTTTTCTGTTAACTTAAATTTTGTATACTTAAATATATAAGTTATAATATATATATTATATATTAACTATAATTTTGAAGGGGTCCGTTAGTAAGTAGGCTATGGATGTTTTCATTATGATAAGGGAACAGTACAAATACTTTAGAATTTATGTTTTGTAAATGGTATACCCTTCGTAGCCAAGATAATGTGTCGGAATGTTGCTATGCAGCAGAATTGTTTGTTTATGGATGCAGAGTAAAATCTCTAAGCCTCAATGAATGACTCCAAAAAACATACCTGACAGGAAAACGTCTGTCAGGTAATATTGTTCATAGGACACTCGCCAAGATCGCAGTCAAACTTTTTCAGAGCAAGGCTGGAAAGTGGTTGTCATGGAAATTTACTTGGGCTTAATGATTTTTCTCAAATAATGCAAGGTAGAAGTACGCCATACTATGTGTTGCTTACTTTTGCTGACGTTGCGTGAGAAATGTCAAATCAATAGTTACATATACTCTATTGCTATTTCACGTGTTAAAGTTGCACTCTGTTTATTTACAAATTTTTTTATTCTACGATTTTATAGCTGTAACCACGGTTTAACCATTACACCAATGCAAGTATTTTCACTACCACTCAGCCAAATCTGTTGGGAATAACATGCACTACCTCTCAATATTGCCTAGGTAAAAATGAAGCACCATACAAAATTTTAATTCTCCGTACCAGATAGTTCTCGAGGCATCTTGAATACTGGCAGAAGCGAAGTTTTCTTCTGATTCCACGAGTGATAACAAATTAAGGCATATTATAATTGATTATTAAAAGGTTTTTTAAAGGAAAATCGAACACTTCCTGGTTACAGGATTGAATAATTTCAATATTGATAAACAAAATTAATTCAAAATGTTTTTTCCAGTATATTAAAAATCTAGAATTTGAATACTACACTAATGAAGTTTGTAACGAAGATATATACAATAGTAAATTGTATTTCTACATCACAAAACTTCATTAATTACATTAAGTGGAAGTGTAAAGTGACTAGATAACTACTACCCACGTTCACCGCCCTTTTTACATTAAATGGTAGAAATTCAAGAGAGAGATAATCTTATAACTCTCTCCTTTTAAAATTACGTACAATAGTTTAAGTAAGAAGATTATGTACACAAACTGAGAGTTAATACGGTTATTTAAGAATATGTTGGATATAATTTAATGAGTAAATTTTAGCCGACTAAAATTAATTTTCAAATAAAAAAATGCCTGTTTGGTTTCTTGAACCACCAAGGCCTGTTTTCCTTATCACTTTGACAATGCGTTATAATATTGTGCTCCTGATTAGGCAATGAGAATACCTTTTCGAATAGACTGGTAGCAGCTGGGCAACCAGTCTGAGCTCCCTTTGTAGGTTATGTGTATCTGATTGTTAAAAGGATACAAGAATTTCATTTTGAAAGTCCAACTTGGCTCTCTTTAAGCATACGTACACTCCAGATTTCAGCAGTCAATCTGAACTAGTGTGCTACGTAGAAGGTGAAGTAAAATTTAATCAATAACCACACTTATAGTATTGTTTGTAGTATGAGTGAGAATACTGCTCAGTAAACAATTATTTCAAAATATACTCTTAATATTAATTATGGAATTGGATCCTGTTTGAGTAAGAGCCATATCTTAGTTTTTATAAAACGAATTAATAATACTAAAAATTTGGAGGACTAAGCAAATAATACGATAAGTTTATAAAATAATTATTTTTATATAACTATTTATTTCTTTGCCTATTTAAAAAGTAATATAAAAATAAATTTAATTTGTTTGTATCTTACATTTATCAATCACTTGCATATGTGGTCTAAATACTTAATTAGTTATTGGGGTTATGTCAAGATATTCCAGATGTCATTTCTAAATAAATGGATTTAGTATTAAACAGGATATTATATTTTCATAAATAATATTCGTAATTTCTAATAATATTAATTTCAATAAAGAATAAACTTAAAAAATGAAAACAAGCACCAACTTTGAGACAGTAAGTATAACTTTGAGGCAGTAAGTATTATATTTTTAAATAGAATAACGCTCGACGAAATAACGCCAATTATTACTATCAGGAGCGCCGCAGACAATATTTGAACAAAGCTGGTCGGTCTGCTCTATCTCCGCTCTTCTCTCACAAATACTTCAATGGAATATTTACTCGGTTTATTTTTATAAGATTTTTCTTATAAATATGGTGTGTAAATGAATTAATTGGAATTCACGTAGACGTGAAAGTTAACAACATTATTTTTAACTGTAGCTAAGTATTTAATAGAACCATATGTGGAATTGAATAAATGTATTTGAATTTTTATAAAAAAACTATAAATACTTTATGTTGTATAATTTGAACTGTTAAAAGCATTGCCGACACTATTACGTCATTTCAATATAAATATATCAAGTGACAATATATAAACACAGAAAACATTAAATTAATACCATGATTTATCTCCTACCATTTCCATTCCATTGCAGTTTTAATAAAGATATGATTATAACAACCGATCAACTATAAAAAGTTTTTGATGAAGGTATTAAAAGGTATTTAAAAATATGAATAAATTAGTTTTTTAAAGATATTTTTTATTAAATTACTTAAAACGTTACTTACGTCAGACACGAAAGTAAAAAGTTCAATTGGCATAAGAAAACATACGAAAACAAACATATTTCGCTGAAAATGTTACTACTTTCAGTATTATTGTCTTGATCTCTGACAGTTGGTATTAAGTGCGTCAAGTTAAACAAAATACCATACAAGAAAACTAATATTGTTCTGTAATTTGCATCACGTTTTTTATCCTCTTATACTCTACCCTCTAAACTCATGGGCGGTCTACCCATTACTTTCTTGGGGAAAAAATACTTGATTTCCCTAAAATCTAGATTTGTGTGCTGTATAATACAAACTGGCTCTCGGCCCCTTTAGGTGGGTCGTTGTAACTAGAACTGCCTCATCTCGACGCTTCGTAACTGTAAAAGTTACCGAAACACGAAAACGACAACGTTACAAAGAATTCTTGCCGTTGGAAAGAAAATGTAGACGGTTTCACTGGAACTGTCACGACAACGCGACCGTTTCAAAAAATCGCAGATTCACGGTAGAGTGCGTTTCTTGTGAAATAGAACTTTCGTAACAACACGACCATTGCAACGGATCCTGGTTGGTGGCTTGCGTTGGGAAACTATGGGGTTACAACGGGTCCAAAGAGGACAGTGTTTTCGTATTTATTACCCTCCTAAATTCTATTAACACCGTAGATTTTATTTGTATTTCTAAACATTTTTAAACTGTAAAAATGTTCCTATAGTTTTTATTTTATGCATAATTTAAATTTTTGTCCCTATAAAATGGTTAACTAGTTTACCTATTGTATGCCATTATCAACATAATTTTGATCGTAATAAAAGTTCATTGATATTCTCAGTATACTATATTCTATTTGGTTTTTTAATACTGTTAGAAAAATTAATGTAAATAAAAGGTATAATAAATTTTTTTAATTTTTCTTCTTTTTAAAACCTGTTAGAATTTCCACCACCTTTAAATTCAACATTCAATACGGCATGATGAGATGTAATGAAATGACTATTGGTTTTCGTTGCAAAGGAAACTGTTATCGGCTGTCACGAAATCGTTGAAAACGACAGGCGCACATTGGCACAACTACATCTGTTTCTAGACTGTGTTGTATTTTTGAGGCTCAGTGTTCTGTTAAAACATTTTCCGGACAATAAAGTTCAGCAATAGTCTTACCCAGTCTTCTTATCTCTTTGGCAAAAAGGCATGGAATTGTTGCCTCAGAGTTTCCACAATGGAATTATATTTAAACTTATAGTCCTTCTTTGATAGCTTTGTTATATAGATTATGGCATATTTTTGGCATGAAAACTCAGCAGAATATAGTTTTCTTACAAGCAACCCATCTAAAAATTTATGTGTAGATAATTCAAGAAAAGACTGAATAATGTATTAAGTAATAGAAGAACATGTTTTGCCATGTTTTAATTAGAGTATATTTTTCATACTCTCAACATCGTCATCGCAATGCAGATATTCTTATAGTTTTATACTGGGACTAATGAATAGTTAGAAGTAATTACTGTGATTTGGACAGTTTGTATTTAGTAGCAAGTACACGGGAATAGTCGTTAAATTTAGAAATTATGTCACATTACATCTACGCAAGAAATTAACATGTAAAGAGAAAACTTATAGACGAAAGGGCAGGAACACGCAATGCATCTGCCGTTGAGTTGCAGTTAAAAGCGAGGTAAAACGTAATTATATAAAAAGTAACTAATATTAGTGAATGAAAGTTATTTACTGATTCATTTTCCTGGTGACAGTATCAAATACTCTTATACTTTTTTACGAATTAAACACTTCTTAGAATTTGACTGGCTTTAACAAATTCTAAGATTTTTTGAGCTTAATTAACTTGTGTAATTTATTATTTAAAAAGTGGTGTTTTGAAGTGTTACAACTAATCTCGTAATTGGAAGTACGCTTATTAAGTGGAATAAATTTAAATAAATATATTTTTCAAACTCACTTAGTATTGCTGTAATACTGTGGAGATAATTTAGTTTTCATTTTCATCGAAACACCTTTTACAATTCATATTATTATTATTAATTGCATCATAAATACAATTGCATACGTAGAGTACGTAGGGATACTGTTTTGATTTTCAACAAATGGAGGGAAGGTAAGTAATCGATAAGCGTATACAAAATTTTTTAATAGAATTCTAGTAAATATTTTAAACAAGTATTACTCAACTAAGTTTACAATTAATCAAGTAAGAAAAGAAACGCTTTTTTTACAAAAATAAAACAAGTCTAAGGTATAACATTATCAAAAGTTTTCTTTTACCACATGTTCTTCAAAATAAAATGTCCTTGCGTCGATATGACGTTTCAGAGTCACCAGTCCTCAAAGAATTAACGCCCCACAATCTGTTTCAACAAATAACAAAAATCCTTTTAATCCACTAACTAAAATTATAATCATTTACACCAACTGCGCCCTATGTAATGTATTCTTTCACAAACGTAAAAAACATCTCCAAGTATGAAATTTTATGGAAATTGTAACCAGATAAGGACATGTGTCTATTAGTAAATATTTATTTTTAAAGTTACGTAAATTTGCTATCGTAGTCAAGAGAATATTAAATTAACAACTGGATTGGACTTAACCATCTCGTTATCAATTTGTATAGATATCTAAGGCAACTATATGAACCTTATCCAATGGTTCATAAATTGTAAAACTTCACTTACAAGATCTCCACCTCAGTGAACGTGTGGGAAGTCGGGGAACAAAACCAGTGGTTATTCATATCGTTGGCAGGAAGTACTGGAAATAGGTATTCTGTATTTCCTATCCTATTTATATGCATAACTTGTATTGTAGAGTGTAAAATAAATTATAATAATTTGAGTATTATAAAACAGTCGGAAAGTCGCTCCTTAGTTTTTTACGTTACTGATTTAAACATCTGTTTTTGGGTATAAATACTTTAGTGATATTCCTTAGATACAATTAACCTAACTGAGGCACGATTCAAAAGGCGATGAACTTTGTTCGTAAATATTGGTTTTGTGTATAATAATAAGTTAGTATGCCGAGAACATCAAGTAAATACTATTACTATCGTCTTTTTAAATAAACTGCAGTAGCTCCTACAATGTGTTTAGGGGAATTTTGATGAGAAAAGGAAGTCTACAGATTTATGTACAGCTTAACTTAAATACTCTTCTAACCAATTAAATGTCTACTTATGTTTTTGAAGAACAAGGAATGAAATGTTTTCTAATAAATATATAACACTGAAGGGTCATTTTAATTCAAACTATTGTCATTTGCATTATTGAAATGTATGAACAATATTTTTGCCATGATTTATATTATATAAAATTAATGATATTTAAGAATATATGAAGTAAGTTTACAATAATCTATTGATAGTAATTAGACAGCTATGACGTAATACAATCGATAATAAAGCTATCTGAATAAATTAATTGTTTATTTAAACTACGTAGTTTGAAAAGCTTATTTGACATTCACTTAAAGGTTAAGGATTCTTTAAAAATTCTAAAGTGTAATAACTAAATTGAAGTAATTTTTTTGCATCATGCAGTCATAGTATGTTTTACAACGAATGTTACTTATAAAAATTTCTCGTTATTGTCAATACTAGCTTATGGAAGTTTATAAAGAAATAGCTTGATCAAAAACTTTTTCTAAAACTCTTCGAGTCATATAATATCTAACATCAAGTGGCAGGAAAAAACTTTTTAAGGCATAAACGAGTAAACCGTTTAATACCAGGACCCACTCTCTTTTAATCTTTCTCTACAGGTAAAACTGATATGAAAGTATACACTTAAATAAGTGTTTGTATAATAAGGAACTTATCTAAACTATCAGTTAACCCTAGACGGGTGCACATCTGGCTGGTGTATACCTTTCAGTTGATCCTACGCAGGGTACAGAAATAACCGATGTGTCAATTAATTAATGAAACCTTATGGATGTCCAGGAGTGGCACATCACTAAACACAAATATCGATATTGGGTGCAAAGGTAGGTTAACAGGTCCTAGTCTACTGGAGGAGATGACCATTGGAGTTGGTGCAGCTTTCTAAATGTCAAAGATTCTAGCTAGCCTAGACATAAGGCATGTGCCACCTCCTGCTTACTGTGAATAGAAGAGGCTGGTTCAGAGCTTGTTTTCCCATCTTCCCAAGGATACATGACTTAGATTTAATCCCCAAAATCCTTCCTCATGGAACTTGACAGAAAGCGGTCCATACCCCACCCTTACCCATCCCGAATATCCTGTCAGCAACGCAAAGGTCGTTTTAGGACTATGTGGTTAATTATTGTCAATAATAAAAAATTAACTATGAATTGCACAGAATATGATCAAAATATTACCTCCTCAAATGTACCTAACCTAGGAGTTATGGCCAAAACCTCGTTGTCACGTTAACAGTCTATCGCTGAGGTTTGGTGCATAACATTTTTTAAATTCTTCTTTTAAAAAAGCCTTAAATATTTTTTATTTTAAAAATCTCCAGATGTGCTGTATGATAAAATAGGACAGATAATTAGGGACATCATTGGTTGAATATATTGACATAATATATTTTTTAACAAATCACAGTTGTAATAAATAGAAACTGTTTATATATTAATTATATATATACCAATATATATATATATATATATACTATAATCGTAACTATAATTTAATGTTTTCAATATATCCCATTTAATTTTTAAAACAAATTTGCAGGTCGTGTTACAAATGGAAATTTAAAAACTACGATTGTTACAATTAACAACTAGTGGGTCCGTTTAATAGTTCAACACAAAAAAATCCCGCCAATCGTGCCCCCCCCCCCCCCCCCCCCCCCCCCCCCCCCCCCCCCCCCCCCCCCCTTTCACACACCCCCCCCCCCCCCACCCCCCCCCCCCCCCCCCCCCCTCCCATTCAAAATTACCATATATGTGCGATTTAAAATTTTTTTGGAAGTAACAAGATTATTGTACATTGTTAATTTTATACATTATTTTAATATTCGATTACTTACTATAATCGACTTCTGGATCGTAGGAGGAATGCTGCTGTTTCCAGGATCACAGGTGGCATTGCGTTTGCGGAATCGGTCAATTTTCCTTTTCCTGGGCTCGCTGATGTTTGTGATCGATGTGCCCGAAACTCGTTGCATTCTTTGTCTATTCACTTTCATTCTGATTTACTGTAGAACGCAAATGTGCCATACCAATACGAATGTTGTCATGATCACCTCTCTTGCTGGTCATCAGTGCGTTTAGCGACGTGAGGTAGCTCGCCGCACTTTCGATCTTACTTCGACAACCTATGTTAGGACGTTATCTTCTCGGCTATGTAAGCAGTATCTGATATTAATGTTTTATTGCACCAATAATGTTAACCTATAATGGCGACAGCTGTTTTACCCAATATTGCATGCAGTAGTATCTTCTTAAGTAAAAGCATATGCTCTGAGACACTTCGTCATTTTTATTTGTTACAAGCTGTTACACTTAATTATTCGATACATAAACATCAAATCAAAAAAACGTTTGATTAGGTAAGAACAGTTTGTATTTGGGAAAAATCCCAAAATTGTCAGTTTTTTAGTATTTTCCTTGGAATTTTGTTCTATATTTCTCATGGTTTTAAACTCCCATGGATCTTCCACCGAACATTTCAAGACCAAAATTAGGCCAAATCGGGTTCAGCCCGATTCTCGGGAGTTTTAGCGAGACTAAACGAACGGAAAATTCATTTTTATTACATATAGAATTTCACAATAAACTCAGAGTTAGGTATGTAAACATTATAAATTTCTTGTTAAACACATGTAGTACCATGGGAGCATAAAATTTATAACATTATATACTCTCACAAGTTAAAACTGTTTTTTTTATTAAACACCTGGTGACCATCATGCATTCAAATCATACAAGTTGAAATGTTGATATTATGTGCTACGAGGTAGGAAAACAAACAAAGTCATTTTATATTTTTGTAGCTCCAAAATATCCTTATGAATATTAAATATTTAGCCTGATATACTTTATTATAATATATAATATTATATATATATATATATTATATATATAGTATATATATGGTATTCTTATTTAAAATTGTGATGATTCTCAGAATTGGACAAAAAATATACAAGAAATTGTGGTTGTTGATAAATTCTAATTAAACAAATTTACTACTTTTTATGAATTTTTAAAAATTTACTTTACTAATATAATTTTAAGAAGTAATTAGCAGTTTTTATATAGTAAATTATGGGGGGAAATGCTTGAAAAATAGCGTTTTCTTTCACAAGCGTTCCCTTCAATATCCCCCTGTATTCGTTTTTGTAATTTGTTTCTTTCATATATATTGGTTAAACATAATAATGATGGCACAAACTTACCTTTAATTATGAAGTTTTTCTATAAACGTGTTTGCACATATAGTAATATTATTTACTAGTTTTTCAGAAATGTTTTTCTAAACCTTATCCTTAAAAACTTGGGACTAAATACTGAAC
>NW_025787592.1:0-13432 GCF_021130785.1 Homalodisca vitripennis
TGAACTTGCATTCGACACATTAATAAAGAAATCAGTTGAACAAGTTGGATACGTCCCTTCAGATCGCCTAATAATGACTCCATTACTATCCTTTGATGGAACATCTCATGTTCTTGCACTGACGCCTGGAAAAAGGTTTCGGCTTATAAGCGGTAACAAACCAGAAGGGGAAACTGTCCTCCTGAATTGAAAAAATCGCTGCCGCAAGTCCTCACACCTTACCCTCCTGACAAAAATCGGGAGTAACATAATAAAACATTGTGTTTTTAATTGAAGATTTAATAAAAATGCAAAACACCTCCCTTTTGGTACATTTTCCTACAGTAATAGCTGTAACACCAGTGTAACCATGCAGTGGACAAAACCTCAAAACTCAAATCGTCTCATGTGGTGTTCAGATAAGCAAATTATATCTACATTTTCGAGGTCAATAAAAAGTTGAAAAATTATCAATATTGTTATTTAGGTCCCTTGATAAAATTTTGATGAAGAATCTTTACAGTATCAGGAACTGGCTATCCAAGATGTCCAAGATCTGCCACTGCAGAGTCCCTTGCGGGGGGACCACTTCATGAAAAAATCCTGTGCAAGGTGGTCAACACCTCTTCAAAACCCTCAGACTGCATAAATGCCGGCAATGAAAACAGACTCAAAAAGCGTAGCTTAGAGATGAAGTTTTATACATCTCCTAGTTGAGATGTCGATCCATAGCTCGAGCCAGTGTCCACGCCTCCCTACAGAACAGTAAGTTAGCCTCCACATAAGTGACTATCCAAGGGGTGGTTACCACACACCATCAGCTCAATTTGTTCAATGTAAAGTGAAAAGGCGGCCCCTTATACCGAAATGTAACAGTTCTAGTCAGTACATTACTGTTTACCAAAAACTTTGGAATTTGGAAACTGAGTCCCTTTACAGTGTACAGCAAATCACGCCATGCTGTTGAAAGTGCTTGATGACGTTTAACCATGGCCCGCCATTGTATGCCAGGACACCCCCCTTGTACCCTGCGCGACGGTATAAAGATTATTTGTACCTACGTGTACTCTATAAATAAACAAACGTGATATCTGCCTGCCGACTGAGCTTCAATCAACAGAGTTCGAGAGCTTCATATAGAGTCGAGTGCGAGAGCGCGAGCGTAGCGAGTAATTTTAGCACCAAGGAAAACACTCGACATGACCCCCTTTTTGTTGGAGTACTTTTATCCTGCATGTCCGTATGACTGAAATCTCACAATCAATAAAACATTTCTTAAAATTCATGCTGTCGCCACTTGAAAGCCTCTAAACCAGCAGAACCTGGTGATGGTTTGAAAAAAAAGAATAAGACCAGAAAACAGAGGGGGGAACGGGCAGTAAGGCATCCATCTTCCCCCCATCCCCATTAGAACTCAGACACGTTTCAGCCCCAATAAGATCGGGAAGAACCAACATAACCCCGCCCCCGACAGCAACCTCCCCTCTCCAGTCTTTACAATTTGCATCTATTTAGAATTATTTTAATGTTACTTTCCAACACCTGTACGGTGGTTCAGAAATCTGCACCTCCAGTTCCGAAATTACAGTGTTTGTGTTTGTGAAGTGACATCAGACCCAGAACCACTCCTTTGACTTAGTACCATAAAATACAGCCAGTTTCTACACTAATTCCACTTGGTCCCGTAAAATAACATTTTCTTAGCTTACAAACACTGAGTTTTTTTGGAGACTTTTATTTCAAATCATCACAGTCATCTTCTATAGTCATCACACTTCTGTCGACCGACACGTTTAAATTTTATATCCTATTAGCTAGAATTAAAGATCCTGTACAACTTAGTCCTATACAGTTTTGTGTAATTGATAACAAGGAACTTCATTCTCAATTTTTAGATCCCTACAGGAGCTTTTCTGTAGAGGTCCATTTTTGGCCATAATGGCAGATAATGTTGAGGTACAAAGCTTTTCAACAATGCCCATTACCAAAAGTGATCCCTACTTATTTTAAGAATCAGAGCAGAAATTAGATAGATAGTTCAAATTACTTCATCAGTTTAAATGGTAAAAACTATCGAGGTGCAATTAAGCATGACCACTACCTCTAGTTACTGGTGCCATGTTGTAAAGTAATTAAATAAAATATGCGTGGTCACTAATTACGATTATACAATCATATTTTTACAGCACAAATAGTCACAGTGGAAGATCAGTAAATAATATACAACAAACAAGGCAACGGGGGACGCTCAAATTAATAGCTGAAGGTCTACAACACATATAAATACAAGTAACCCTTAATCAATAACAAATAAAAAGCAGCCATATTAATCAAGAGCAGTGTCGTGCGGCCAAGGGGGCGATCCGCTCGAAAACACAGGAGCCATGAAAAACACAACAGTCAGTAATATTTGAGTAAACACAAACTGCAGGACAGGCCGTTCCCAAAAAACGCCCCTACCAAACAAGGAATCAAGAAGGCCTGCAATTCAGGAGAGTGCTTTTCATTGCAGTACACAAAATTGAAAGCGCACCAACAAAAACGTCGAAGCGGTCATCTTGGAGCCGAGCCGGTCTGGTACAGCGATTTGCAGTCAGGCGGTAGGCGGGATATGTTGCTGCGGCGAGCAGTGGTTTGGCAGTGGCGCACACTCCGACCTGCGCTTGATGATGATCAACGCTTCACTCCCGCTCTGGTTGTTGAAGTGCTCAGATCGTTTTAACCGTTGTAATGTTAGGTTAAAACCTCTGTGCATGCGTCCAGATCAATTACTCTGGTAGTGGGTAACTACTATTGTCGTATATAAACTGTTTGTCCTAACATCAGACTGACCTCTAACTCAAGACTAGAAAATATCTAATACTTATATATATTTTGTAAATTATCTTAACACATTAGCTATTAACTATGAGCCTTTGTTCAGGCTGGACCTGTCATGTCGACAGGATTCAGCCCTTGGAAGCTCAATGTCGAGAGCGACATGGAAATACAAAAGGCAGTAAGTACTATTTGCCCACGAGATCAGATGAACTATTCTAACCTCAAATCTAAATAACAGGGGAAACAAAAGGGCACAAGAAAATAATGACACCGATGGTTCAGAAAAAATTTCAGATCTACCAATAATTTTTAAATTCCATCATTACTTAACAAAGCCCATCACATACAACGTCTCTATAAACCTGAAAATTCAGAGGCCTTTTGAGTAATGCATCAACAGGATAAAAAAGAACAAAATAAACACACTTTACAGTAGGAAAAATACTTTTAGAAAATCGTCATATGGCGACATTGACCACATCACACGAGCATGGTAAGAAATAATTTAATTTTTATCCATTGTATATTTTGTAAAAAATTATATAGGGGCCCCAAAGCTAATTTTAATTATTAGTAAATTCGCCACATCTGTTAGAATTTAATGGTATTTTTGTACCCCTTCAATTGAGAGTTGACACACTCTCGGTGTAGGTCTATGCCATGAGCCCGAGGTGAAGGTGAAATTAGAAATTTTAATCTGAGGTAATCGTCAAGTAGTACCCATTCATTCAGGCTGAAAAGGATCAGACGGTAGAGTGGGAATGGTAATGAGGACACTATTCACTAACACTCAGTATTTGTTAAAATAAACCGATGAGGGGAGGGGGGGTGGGAGAGGTCGAGTCTGAAAAATTTACCAGATTTTGTATAGCTTAATTATGTTCGTATGAAGGGAAGACCCCTACATGATCAAGAGTGAACAACAATGTTATCGTTGTTTTGCCTGTGGACACGTAGCTAACTCCACCTTATAATAAAACCTAGAATATGTAGGGACGGTGCTGGGACCCTTCCACACAGATCCTTGTCAGGCTCCCCGCAAGTTGTGTTCACTGCGGTGATGTCACATAGCAGATAACTCCTAAAATATTGCCCAGCAGTATATAAGGCAAAAAAAGATTAAAGATTCGTAATGAGTTCCTCATAAAAGAAGGTTATATCATGTGGCAGCACAGTATTTTTCCTAATTACTTATAAAAAACAAGAGTAAACCATCTCGATATACTAGGCCTATCTTATTCACAGGTCGCCCAATTAGACTTCACTGATGATGACATCTACCCAAAACTACCAAGCTCATAGGCATCAACTCCTATCAGTTAATTAAATGTAAAGTAATAAGTGTTATGACACCACTGGCTTGCAGTCTCAGAACCAAGTTCATTACTCCGCCAGCAAAAACCGTTTTCGTGTCGACAGTTTAATAAGGTTAGTGGAACTAGCTATCGTATGGCCCATCAGAAATAGTAGTTTATATAAACCTAAAGAAATAAGTAGGCCTATTTGTAGATAAAATCCAATTCGCCTACCAAACACAGTTCAGGATGATCAAACCTTAGTGTTCAAGATAAGTCCCACCTCACAATCACTCCTAAAAAATAAAAATTGATGAAATTAGAAATAAATTGAACTCTACAAACATTACCCCAATCTCATACAAGTTTTAAATATGAAATTTTAACTAAGCTATTTAAAGACTGGTACAACAGTTCAAACAGAAAATAAATTCACCAAATATCAAAATAATATCTACTCCCGGAACATCGGCAGGCAACAAAAACAGTTAGCGCCGTCATCTCAACAAAACGAATATTAGTAAAATAAGAATGGTAACTAAATAAAACTTAACATAGTACAGTGGAATGGCAAGAGTCTCTTTAAGACCTAAATGGCGCTGAGGTCATGCATTTTAATTTTAGCAAAAAAGGAGATGCCACATAGGTATTATCCAAGAATCTTGGTTTACAAAAAAATGATAACCTAGTTAGAAATAATAATTACATTGTACATTAGCCTTAACAGACCCTGATGGATATGGAGGAAACCTCGCTTCATTATACATAAATCCAATTTCATATAATGGTTGTTACAGAATATAACTATAACTATATCAACAAATGCAAAGCAATACAGGTAAATAATTACAATAGACCTATTACCATGTTAATAATATTTACTGTCACAATATAATAAGATTAGGGAATAGTTTTTGGCAACAAACGTATTTAGCAAAATGAAGGTTAGACTTATGTTATGTGGTTATTTTAATGCCCATCACCCTTATTGGAATATCGAAGCAAAGCATAATCACCAGAGGTAATGATAATTTTTCAATGAGTAATAATGAATCACAATTCGATAACTAATAAAATTAAAACACCATACAACATTACCAACCCTTATTACCACCAAGCATCTACAATAGATCTAGGCCCTTCGTCACATCTCAATCTTCATGCCTTAGTAGAACGTATGGGAGGTAGGTAATGATAGTCGTTAAGGCAGCAATCACCCTGCCTATATTCATGCAATATAATATTAGATTTCCCCTTATCTAATTGACTTCAACGTACATACATGTTATTTTCTAATACTAATAATAAAATTGAAACTTTAAAAAGTGCAAATTGGTCCTCTATATAACAGAGACTGTATTGAAAAATTGGACCTAATGAACTGCCAGACAATCCCAGAAATGTATATTTTGTAATTAATAGGCCTAAATTTACACCCAAAACAATGGTGGAATGGGAAGCTTGCTCTCAAGCTGCTGCCAGCAGAAGTAAATTTTAAAAAAACTGTATGGACTGCTCTCAATTATCAAAATTATCAAGTTGCATAAATTAAAGCACTAGGGGAAGTAATTAGAATAGCTAAAAAACAAGAGGTGGGAAAATTTATGTCAACAAATTCATGGACAAAAAATAACTCCTCAATTTGCATTGGAAAATAATTAAACAACTTAAAACTAATAAGAAGGCAAATACAATTTCTTCAACCATTGAAGACAACGATCTATGTTACAAATACCCATTGTGCCATATAGTTCCGGATTCAGTTTCCCATGGAAACGCGAGATAATAGGATTATTCTCCCAGGTACACCTTCTATGAAAATGCTATCTCCTAATAGAAAACTAATTTTAGTATTAAAGAACTAAATGTAAGGCCATAGATTTTTAAGAGGAAAGATACAACACCCTGGTTTAGGATGGAGTATCGTACAGGCATATTAAGACCATTTACCACTTCGTTGCTCGATTATATATCCTAAAGATTATTTCAATGAATTATATGGAATGGAAGTATAGAATTACCCAAGTAAGTGGAAACAAAGCAGAAATTATAGCTATCTTGCAAACCGGAAAACATTTGGAGACTTCATAATAGGCCTATATCGTTAATATACCCTGCATACTAACATTATTTTAATAGATATTATTAAAAGTAAGACTGGAATGGGTTTTTTTGAAAACTCTAAAACATTCTACCAAAATACCCAATATGTATTTAGGAAAAGAATAGGATAATAATGATTATTTAATTAAAATTTGTGTTTCAGAAATTCAAACCTGGCACTGACTTACAATGAAACTACTACTGCTAGCCGAGTGCTTTAGATTATATCAAATGCTTATTGATACGGGTACAACATACCAGAATTAAATAGGAAAGCTGAAGTGATATAATATTCCATGGAAATTTTATTTCCCATATTTAATTATTCATCGGCTAATCAATAGACAATTAATTTTAATTATGCTCTAAGACAACTATATACTAGGGTCACGAATAAGGGATTACCGCAAGGTAGTGGTTCTAAGTCCCTTTGTTGTTCACAACTGTACATAGCGCACATTAATGGTATATATTTCCTAAATTAATATAAAATCACTTCCAATTTAACAGATGACAATTGCGTTATACTACTCCCTCTGGAAAACATATCGAGACAGTCCTACACAAACATGCAACAACACTCTCAGCACAGTACAATCAAACTTCAGTCAACTCAATCTGGAATTCAATGCAATACCAAAAGTAAGGTAATAATATTCACACGGAAAAAAACGTTAACCCACGCGATAAACAAATTACAATTAATAATCAAATAATACCTGTAGGAAGTTATATTAAACTATTAGGTATGATTATAGACAATAAGTTAGAATTTCAAAATTCATATCAATAAATTGTTTTGGTAAAATGCCAAAAAGACGTTGATATAAATAAAAAGTCTGATAGATTTTGTGGCACTTAACCGATGCAACACCTAAGTTTGCACTCCACTGATTTATATATAAAAACTTAAATAAGAAGCAAAATTGTAGATTTATGTGGGGGAATTTCTTTATTGGACATGCATGGTAGAAAAGAATTAAAAAAACTAGATTCAATCCAAAACCAAGCCATAAAAGAAATAATTCATTAGGGTCTGCATTTTAAAACAACACCAATTAATGCTCCTACAAGCAGAAGGCCGTATTCAATCCTTAAAGCCAACATGAAGAAGGATTCTGTCTATGTGATAAATATTATTTATAAAAAATCATAACTCATGAAAATCATACCAGCATACAGAAGGTTAATGTTTCCTTAAAATGTTAACGAGACCTGTAATGCCATACTAGAAGAAAAAAAAATCAGGCCACTGTACATACAATCTTAATAATCAAAAAATTCATTACTTAGGATTTAAATATATTAAAAAAAGGTGAAAGTTACAAAACCTATTGGGATTCCCAACGATCCAATATTAATGATGACCAACAATATTAAACTTTAAGCACAACAATAGACAATCCACATCACTTTGTCAAAAAAAGGTAATGCAATAGCACAATTACCAAACAAACCTTTTTGGAACTAATTCAATACCAACTATGAACATTTTGCACTACACGTATGGATCAAAATCCACATTGGGGTACAGGTGCATCAGCTTACTATGTTCCCCAAGAGCTGGAACATCCACAGGTAAGTTTTCATTAGAAGAATCAGGTTTTCCTTCAGTTAACTCAGCTGAACTACTTGCTATTTTAAAAGCAACACAAACCTTTAAACTCAATAGAAAAACAAGATATAGTAATATTTTACTCGATTCACAAAGCAGGCTATAGCAAGCCCACTCGATAAAGTCCTATTAACAAGCTATAAAGGAGAAGGCATTCCAGTGGAGTATTTATCTATGAAGTTATTAAAGTTGGTAAAATTGTAAACATTTCAATCGATCCAGGGACAACTCCAGGTATTTATTGGTTAATGAATATGTACGATAGCCTAGCCAAAGACTCAGTAACAAACGGCAACAAGATAACAAATAATTTTACATTCCACCAGATGATTTTTCAAAGCCTACCAACGGAAGAAAATCTGCAGCAGAAAAATGAACAGGAGTAACTGAACTATCGACAAAAAGCGCAGGTGGTATAAGCAAATTCCAGATAACGACTATTCATAATCGTATGGTAATAAGTATTGCAAGCTTTCAACAGAAGGGGAATGGTAAATAAAATTAGATTAATGGTTTGGACATGCCAAGGTTAAACGCTAGACTATATGATATTAAAAAAATATCATCACACCATGGTGTCCTAAGCTGCACTCAAGCCCAACGAGGAAACACTAGACCCTGTAACTTTTACAATGCCCAGCCTACGAATATGGTCAGAGATCGGTGCTTTTAAGGTAAAATTAAAACTTTAACATCAATATATAATATTAACTTAACGAATTTAATGAAATTAATAAAACACAAAAGTATATAAAGAAATAAAATAACTTTCTCATGAACCATAAACAAATTACACTTTAATAACAAGATCAACAAAACACAATACATATATGTATCCTGGTTTATGGCCTTTAAATCATTGGTTCCATATTTCGGGATTATGAATGCCTGAAGGACCCCTGGCGGGAAGACTCCCCCAAATCCTGAATATCAATTTAAAAATACATATATTATAAGTATATTTTTGCTCCTAAATTTTACTTTGAAAATTCAAGATCCAGCCAAGCGCCTTGATTGACACAAACAACAGGGCAGCCAAATGGAGATGGAATATTATAATATTGTCCTCCTTAGGGAAGGAAAAAAAGTCGTTACACTTTTTTCAAGGAAGGATGTTAGTGATATTCAATCCTTAACAGACTGGGTAAACTTTTTACTTTTAATATTCGTGTTAATAATCAACGTTAAAACAACTTTAAATTTGAAAATATACTTTAAAAAATTTTTATTTTATAATTTTTGTATTAAAACATCAAGGACTTATATTTTATATTTATTATAGATCAAAACTAGGTTTAAGACACATCAGTACTTTTGTCGGCATGGTAGGCTTTCACTATTTGCCCCATATATGTCAACATACTACGTACCGGAAAACATCTTTGAACAATCCTTCCTTTATCATCTTTCAATTTATAATAATGTAAAAATAATATATATATAAATGTATATAAACTTTCAACCCTGTGAGAAAAAAATAAAAATATAAAAACTGCATGGTCTATCCATATATCTTTATCTTAATTTCATATACTCCTACCTATTTCGAAATGTATAATTCGGTAAAATACGTGTGCCTTAACCATACACACAAGAAAGTAAGGTAACAAAACTTTTTTAACAAACACAAGCCTTCGAAAACAAACATTGTTGTCCACGCCTCGACGATGATCACTTTTCATCAGTAGTCCCTAATAGGGGTTTTTAGTCATCCTTTTTCTCAATTTAGTTTGAAAAATTGGTTCCATCTTATATTTTCAAAACTACTGGAATGAAGTCATCACACTTTGATAATTAACTGAAAAATTTCGTGTTTAACCTCCATAACACACTTTGTTTACTAATTTGCTTAAAGATTTATTTTCTCAATTACAAGTAGATGACGGTGAATATAGTAATTTTTTTGACAAACAGACTTCCAATTACCTTCGCAGTTACCATTTTCACTATAATGTACCTCTCCCATATTCATTCACTCTAATAACCTTGGTACGCCCATTATATTGTGTAATAGACAGACATAATCTATGATTATACGACATCAGTAAAGAGAAACCATAAACGCACATCCAATATTTCCCCCTTCTGTCACTAATTTGACGACTGCCGTTGGTTATTATTTTATCCTGTTCATTATCTGCTTTAAATACCCGTGCCATATCGTTTTATATATTTTTTTTTTAATGTCAGGATCTGCACATATCTTTAACAGTAGTTTACCAATTATAAATCTTGGTGTTTTATCAGAAGAAACTCAAATTTTGTTAAGGTTTCTTGGATATATCGACGATTGTAAATTTTAGTGACCTCAGCATAAATAAAAACCAATACGAGCGCGATTCATAAAGTAAAGTCTACAATTTACCTTGTAAATAATCCTGCACCTTCTCTTTCTTCAGTAAATAGAATCATATAGTACAATTTACAATTTAATCTAACTACAACAGTCATTAAATGATATAAAATTTTCTAAATTTAAACTATAATAAATATAACTTTATTTAGAGTGTATATACAAACATAAAATAATCGTAATTTAAATGATGTTATATATCATCAGAACAGATATGATTATGAGTTTTATACAAAGTTTAAAATATTGAAATCATTCAACATCAAGTATTTCCCATAACCGTTATATAACTTAACCTACATTTGATCTGACAAAAAGTATTAAAGTTAAGAATAAAATTAATACTTAAAAGTAAAAATTAACTAAGAAATTAAATACATACTTCGCCTCATTTGTGTAAAATTAGAATGAAATATCATCAAGATGTGCAATACATTTAATTAAAGTATCAATCTTAATTATCATATTAATTGCATAAAATTATCTGTAAATTCGGAGACAGTGGTTTTTTCATATATGAAAGTAAAGAAGATCAGTAAATAATATATAAAAATTAATAATTATTGTATAGACGAATATCATGTAAAAAAAGGAAAAAATAAAATAATAAAAAAAAATTTAAAATTTAAAAAACAAAAAGCAAGCACAAACATATAAATTATGACGTAAAAATCACAACAGATATTTTATTTATTTCATTCACCTCTGCAAAATTCTTTGCCGGCTTCATACATCCAAATCGGGCCTCGAAATTCTGCTTGGAATTCTAAAACAAACACCCAGAAAAAGGACATAAACATTGAATCTAATCCTAGATGGCAGTTCGTCCGAAAAGAGTGTAATTTACGCACGCCTAATTAAAAATTTAAAAACAGGTGTAGTTCAGTAATACTTTTTTATATTATGAGATTTATCTTATGCAAACTAACAATCACCTACGCTGCAGAACTGGCAAATGTCAATAGGAATTACAGTGTTATCCAACTTCTAATCCAATCAAAATCCACTTCCTATTGATTCAATCTGGCATAAGCTTCCAATTCTAGGGATCCCTACGAGTGTAACCGCCTTGTTATTAGACGTTCTTTCTGCACTAATTGATGTCACTTCTGAACAAACGGTTTTCAACAGCTTTGTTTTTTCCATTCATAAGACATACGTTAAATGTGATAAATTGCTTTAAACCAAAAAGACATGTTAAGTAAATATAGTAAGGTAAATGCTTAAAATATACGTAGGTACATTTTTGATTATTTAAAAATTTTCATAACTGATAATAGTTCCCGTAGGATTCCCTACGACCAAAAGAAAAAACCGTCTTGCTGCAAACCCAGCATGCGCAAAGTTATCCTTTAAATTAGTCGTACTTGCTTATACATTGACAGATTTAGTTGAAAAGAAGTACTTTGAAATTGAAACTTTTTATAGTACATTAGTTTTTTTTAGATAACAATTTTTATAAATATACCGGTTTTTTTAATTGTTAATAGATTTAAAAAAAAACATTTTAACAGATGTTCATTTTAAAGATAAATAATATCAATATTTATTTATTATTTGCTATTATCTATTCAAACGTATGTGCCACTGACTGACTGAACATATCCCAGAGGTTTGACAGTTATAACCCACAAATCCGTGAATCTAGATATGTCAACGCTACATAGCACAACAAACTGGTTTAACCACAGCAGTTAATCAAGTTTGGTTTGCGGTTTTAATACGAGTGGACCATTAGTAACTTATAAGCCCTATTGCTCATAATAATATAAAATACTTTAGAGTTTGCATATCAGTGTTTCCTTAAAAAATATATTTCTGTTATTTTCCCCATGTTCATTTGTTTGTAAAAAAAAAAATAATAAAAAAAAAAAAAAAATAAAAAATAAAAAAAAACTGTTTAAATGATGACATATTGTTTAAACTTAACGGAGGGCTTTGGAAAATACAAAAAACCACCAGGTTCATCTATTATTCAACTTGTAAATAATAAATGTATCCACTAAATGCTAGAGCATTACTTTTGCTAAGAACGGTTTATGGATTCTGCTTAGTTCTTCTTTTATGAAATGAAGCCAAAGATTAGGGTTAAATAGAAAATTGGGAAGCGTTTTTATCCAAGAGTATTAAGCATTGAAAAAACTTCATATTTACGAAGCGTAATTTAAATTTATTTAACAGTGAAAACACGTTAGAGCAATTTAGCTGAAACACCCCGCCAAAGAAACGGCAATAAAGATCTGTTACAATTTAATTGTTAGACAATATTAATCGTACTATTCCGTTTTGATTTTTAATGCATATTTGCACAACATACCTTACTATACACTTCAAAATCTTTCCTCAAGATTTCACGTAAGGAATTTCTAACCTAAAGTAAAAAAATTATATAAATAAAATCCTTTCTAATTAACAATAATTCACAAAGGCAAATGGGTGTACTATATTGTAACATTTTTAATGTTTCTTATTTATTAAAAATTTTTCATACATACAAATATATTGCTCTAATTTATTAAAAAGATATTTGCCTTTCTGATTAACTACATGAGCATGAGCTATATCCGGAGGTGGAAAACCCTTTGTGCATGTCTCCATGCTCGTATGTTCTTTGCTTAAAATACACTGAAACTCAATAACGTTCTAAGAGTAGATTTATGTCACCACATCACAGCTTTTTTTTTTAGAGAATCGAACTGTAAAAGAACTTTAAAGAGTGGTTTACATGGACGCAACGTCAGAAATTGTATAACAAAAAGCTATGAACAGTTTATATCGACATTCTACAATTTATTTTGTAAGTCTCCTTACTTTAAAATTAGATGTCAAGAGATGTACATCCTTACCGAAACAAACAAAGCTTTTGAAAAAAGTGAGGAGTTTGGCGAATAAATTATATTTGGGGTTTGCAGAGAGAAAATGAGTAGCAGGGCGTTTGCAGGACAGAAGAGCTAATGAATTGTCACGTGACCAACAACAAAAAAGAAAAAAGGGGCCTGAAAAGTAGAGTGAAAATACAAAACAAAAATTTACGGTGTGCTTAGTAATGTGCAAGGGGCTTTAATGTTAGTTTTGAGACTCAATTGGGTTTTCTCTTATAGCGGAGCATTCGAAGAAAATAACAATCTTTTTTTCAAATATAAGTACAAATTTCTGTTACAAACATTTAAATATTTGCACAGTGAAATGTTTAGGTGTTGTTTTAATTAGATTACTGAACATCGTAAAAATGTAATCGTATATAAACATTTGTTTATTATTATAAAT
>NW_025787593.1:0-12593 GCF_021130785.1 Homalodisca vitripennis
TATTGTATTTTCATGTTTTGGATATCAGAAAAGGATAAAAAGAATAATAATAATAAAATGCTAATTTTCACCCATCGGCCCATCGTAAACTAATCAACTGAGAATAAAGCGAGTTTGACAACAAAAAGTGTCTTAATCGAAATTTGAATTTTTTGGGTTCATTAATTCGTTTCAGGTCTCCAGGGAAGCTTTATGGATTATCTTGAAGCCCATTTGAGATGGCAAGTGTTCCCACATAGCCCGTTCTATGCTGTTCAGTTCTGAAGTTGTTCCTGCCTCTGGTCTCGTACTGATGGACGTCCCTGCCCTAAACCAGTTTTGACATTTGAATCGGCAGTACAGGGTGACGTCGAGAATCATAGAGCCCTGGTGAGGTTATAGAAATCCAAGCTCCCTGAGGAGCAATTTTACACGACTCTCTGGGTTTTAATTTCTAAATTATTCGAACCACGCTTTATTTTGTGTTATAAATACACTGTAAAATTAAAAAGTCGCTGTTTTCAGTACATCAAACGAGCAGTAATTTTGCTACATTGCGTAAGACAAAAATAGCCTCAGGCAACCAATGAGCAAACTCTAATGTAATGAAGCTAAACATAAATACGCATTCATATGTAATGAAGTTGTCCAAGTCCTATATCACACACAAAAATTTTGAACCTGTACTTATATTAAATAGTACTTACGAAAAAATATAAACTAAGAATACATTAGTTAGACTCAAAGTAATATTACAAGTAGAATTATTTTACCTTGAAAAAAAGAATTCAAGGGTCTCAATGTAGTATCAAAGTTTTTCGATATTTTATGAAAACACAAAATTTACTGTCTTTAAGACCTTAATGATACAAAAAATATTTAAGTATAACAGAAAATGGGCAATAAATCAAATTAAATCAATAATATTTTCCAAATATTACTTACGTTAAAGCAAAACGCACAAATTAACTAATTAAATGTTGATATTGTAAAAACATATTAAAGTTTACGTAGAATAACTTATATAATAATATAAGAATTATAAAAATAAATAATGGTGAAGATTATAAATATATTATATAAATAGTTCCCGAAAAGAAAATTATTAAAAAATTTTGGAAAAGAATTGAAAAGTAGATATTATTAATGCCTTAATATCATTGTTAATTATGGATTTAAACACCATGGAGCCCGCGAATTTTATTCAAACATAAAATAATTATTTTATTATTACACAAATTAATAAAAATTTTTATATGAAATTTAAAAAAACTTTAGTTTTATACTCAGATTTAATTAATGTATGCAGCTTGCCCGCAAAGAAAATTTACCGACCCTTTGATTAGGTTAGGGCAATTTATAATGAAGTATCTCACACAAACTAGGTGTAACCAGGTAATAAGAGAGGGGCGATGACGTGAGAAGCTTAATATAATAGGTTCGAATTATTTTTCTATTCTTCTAAGACTACATAAAGGTTAGTAACAATTTACTTTCGTATAGGCTTAGAAGAGTGTCCGAAAAGTCAAATCATAAAAAGCAAATCAATCTACTGTATGAATCAAAATATTAAAATTTTGTCACTTAAATAACATTATGTGGTGAAATTAAAGTAATACATTTCTATCTTCAAAATACCCTTAAAATTTAATGTTTACCTTTACTCACAATAGTTTGTTATAATCAATTCACAATCAACTTAGTAGAATACCTAAACATTTCACAGTGATAATTAAAACCCGAAAGGAAGTCAAAGTGTAAGTGAATAATTAATAATTATATAATATTCGTATAATTAATTTACATACAAGCATACGTACACTTTTAATTGTATTACAACTCATATTGAATCAAAACAGACATGAAATAACACTTTAATTTATAATGTTAGATTTATATAGTGGGCTTTAGAAGAACCGAATAAGATGGAAATCAATCTATTCAGCTGTCAGTCACGAAATCTGTGATAAAAGTGAGCGGGGTCTGCAGGTGCAGTTCTAGATAGTCGGTCGCAGTTCCACGATTATCTGCCTTTTTCTCATATTCTCATCTTTAATTCCCGGTAGGTACCATATTTTTTTAATATGGGATAATTGACTTCTTTTCTCCGTAAATAATTAGGTGACCTTGAACTAATGATAAAAATAATTGCCCTTCCCACTGAACAAATCCACATGCAACTGCTATAAGATTATAGTTTTTTCATTTTTGGATAGTTTTTTATGAATTCAAATTAATAACAACGCTTTGGATTATAGGTTTAAAATGATATATGCAAAATATTTTATTTAGAAAGTTATAATTGATTAATAAATAATTTTTATACCAGAATATTTAATAAACAATTATAATCCTTAATTATACTTCCTAATGTCTTAATTCCATAAATATAGATGAACTAAAAATAAATAAAAAATAATGTTTTATACATCTTAAGGAGAATTAAATATTTCCAATTCAACATTAAGGTATAAAAAGATAACTATTTCTTTATTGGTAGGTTCTACCAGTTGAATTGGAACTTTGTAACCTAACTACTTACATCAATAACTTAGAACGCCACATCAAGCAGTCTGTGTCCTCCCTAGTGCAAGAACGCGAATATACGCAACCAAATTGATTTCCTTATATCCATCCAAAACCTTACCTCTGGTGAAAGTTATAAAGATTTGGTGAAAATCAAACGTGCAGCTTAGAGAAAATCTATATCGAAATTTTATGAATAAAATAAACAATCAGACAAACTGTAGAATTAACTGTTAATGGCACAGCTTATGTCATTAATGTCCAAAGTGACAATGGTATGACCCTTGCATTCCGTCTTCCACGAAGTATTCGTCCAAGGCCATATGAAAGCAACAAGATGATGAATGAGTAGATAGATTACGATGTCTGAAACAAAAACGCCTCTGTTTGTTATATTAATCACTGTCCATACTAGTCAAATAAGAATGTTAGTCATTAGAGAATCACTAAAATGAAGGAGATCAACAGTTACCATTGTCGTGATATTAGAATAACGATATCAGTCTGATAATTATTATGCAGCAGATGAAGTATTACCACTTAGAAAAAATAATCATTATAGTTGATTATAGAATTGTACTGTAGCGTTTTACAATCAAGATTTTAAGAAGTAATGTGGTGCAGGACAATTGAGTGAATGGCATCGTCACGAGGGTATGGTAATTAGTAACGAAATTTCTAAATCATAACTGTACTTTAAAGCAGTGAAATTATATATACAGTGATTTTAGTTATAATGTGAATTAAAAATACAAATATATTTGAATTATTGGATTATGAAATAAAACAATTATGAAATTATACTCCGTAACACGTTCCACGGTCCCATATTCTTATACAAGCTGACAATGTTCATGCGCCTCAAGCACGATAATTTATAATGTTGTTGGGACATAATTTTGTAAAAGAGTATCACCGGCACACCCATTACAATGCGTAATAGTTTTTTGAAAGTATTATAATTTAGATATTTGTACGATGGAATATGGATAGTGAAGGAAACAGGATTTTCCGGACATTTTCCAACATCTTGTTGCTTTAAACGATTACCATTTACCCGCTACTTGGGTGGCGCTCTGGTCAGTCCTTAGGGTTGGCTGGTAGATACGAATACAGACGTAACTCACCGTAGTTCAGTCTTAATGATATAGTGTATTTTAGTATAAGTATTTACTAAGTGGTCATGTGTTTGAGGAATGTTAGTGAAGTTTAAACACACATGGTGGGTTTGTGTTTCCTGACAATAGGCGGTGCTAACAACGCTTTGTTATGGATTTGTTTATTTTTAACCTGAGTTTGGTAGTTATGTATATAGGTTAGTTATTTCCCTGAAGAAAAATAATAGAGATTGGAGATCTCGAAACGTAGTGTTTACTGATTTTTTCTGTAAATCTACATAATAAACCGTTTTAACAGTTTTTAACACATCGAATTTTTATTTTTGGGTACAAAAGCACAATCTCGAATTCTGGGAGAATGTCATCTTCAGGTACTAAGGTTTAGGAGATTTAAATTATGAAAATAAATAATTAACATACCAAATTGTTCGGAATTTTTCTCGAGACTACATCTCTAATGTAGTGATTTTTTTTCAAGCTGAACAATGACAAATGGTCCTGGGAGAAAATTCTGTGTTCAGATTAGCAATAGATAGTTTGTTGAGATGAAAGCTTAAATTGGTCCACCATTATAACATCTTGAATGTCACCCCACCTGTTCGCATCCTGATTATCTCTCGTCCAGGAATGTTGATCTGATTTGCAAGGTCAAATACGTGGTCTCATATAAACCCAGCGGTTTAGGAGACTGGAACTGGATAAAGGTAACAAAGTAAGTTATAAATGGAGATTGAAAAGGGGGGGGGGGGGTTATCTCCATGTTTGTATCTACTATAAACTACACTTTTTTTTTTTTTTTTTACCTTTTTGTATCGATGAGCTTTGCCTAATTCCCTCATCCAGTTTTATTTATTTTGTAGATTTCAATCTGTTGAGTAAACGAAAAGATCTTTAGAAGTATGATACCATTGCTATTTTATGCTAAAACTTATAGTTTTGTATAACTGAATCGGCTAGAAACATTCAACTTCGGAACTACCAGAACATAATCAATTAGCATTCCCATTATGTTAATATTATTCAAATGCATTTAATATTTGCTTGCTGTCAACGAACACTACTTTATTAATAATGAATCACTTTTAATTTTGTTAGTTATCTTTATTTCACAGCGATTGGTAATGAACAGAAAATAAAAGATGTAACGGAATATAACCTTTAACATCATTTTTTCCTTGATTAAAAGTATCATCTGTAGGGGGCGGCACCGTCCTATTGATCTGCTGAGGCCCATCGAGAGACAGACCGTATTCCGGGGTGAGGCTGCCTAGTGGGGTAGAGAGGATGCCTTGGCTGCTGCCAGGGGTAGAGAGCTCTGCAGGTTATGGCAGCGGAAGTGGACGGAAGGAATCGGGACGGGTCCGCTGGACACTTCCGTCCTCATTCGAGAGCTTCAACCCTGGATAGATCGTGGTCCACGGGGAGTGTTTTAGATTTCCTACCTGTGTCAGCTTTCCTGACGGGGACATGGTTACTTTTAGGAAGTACCTGTAACAGGATGGGAAAATGTCTGTGTCGCCTCTGGTGTTCTTACACTGCCCACTGGAGGAGGATAGATGGACGTTCATCACACCTTCTTCGCTTGCGGTAAATGCGCGCCTTTCACCGAGGCCAGGCGAAATGCTCGTCACCACAGTTGGGCGATGTTTCGAGCCAAGACACCATTGTGGAGCATGAATGCTGCAGAGGTGAGGACGCCTGGAATGCAGTCATGCAATAAATAAAAATATGCATTTCAATATTTTGGGGGAAAAAAATTAACACAATAAGTATTTATTACACACTAATTTTAATTACACAATAAATACAATAACTGTATTGTTACTATTTCACGCAAATGAATATATTCCAGTTCCGTAAACTAAATAAAGAATATTGTTTTCAATTAATTAGTTTAATGAATTCATGTAAAAGCGCAGTTTTTTAAACTAATATTTAGAACCACCAAGTAATGCAAATATAGCGAAACCGGAACTGGGTTTTAATAGTTATAGTTTCTGAGCTGCATAGATATACTTTCAATATGTAATTATATCACTAAAAACCTTAAATAAGTTATAGCTCTTTAATACATTCTTTACAAAAAGTAATATCTGATAATCTCTTCATTGTTATGTGCTTCCGTATGTAAATAATTAAAAGTAAACAGGTTCCTTGCGACAAATATTTATAAAATAATTTGTATCGTGTTAAATTAAAACATAATTAGGCTTATATTTGGATGGTTTATTAGATGAACACGAATGAAACAAGTAGGATAGTTGTGATATGCTACTTAAGACGTTACAAAATAAAATGTAAATAGAATATATTATTTATGATAAAATGATTAATTTGTTCTTTTATCTCCACCACTCAATCTTAATGTTTCACGAACTCAAATACAACGTATACACAGACATTAATTTAACAAATTATTTATAAAATAATTAATAATTTCTACTTAGGAAAAAATGTGTTAGTTAACAATATTAACTTTACAGTTGTAAAACATTTTTCCCCAGTATTATGTTGCTTTAGTAAATATACACTATTCAGTCTTTGTATATTCTAATTTAGAAGTAGAATTAATTTATACATAATATTGAAAAATTCTGCAGTAGTTACTCTTAGTAATATTTACGACAAAAGAAATTTATGAATTGCTTGTAGGGTTTATTTTCCAAATTAATTTACTTAAACCAACTTTTACTCTCGGGAGGCCCTTAATTAGCAACGTTGTATTTGAGGACCTGAATTACTTGAGCTCGGTGGGTTAATTCCTACACCGGCAGGCAGGTTATCACACGAGACTCCTACACTATGTTCAAGGAAAATAGTCTTGTATTTACAGCCAGAATTTAGATTTTAATTTTTACTCTGCAAAATCTAAGAAGCAAGGTAGTAATCAATTAATTTCAAACGTCTGAATAGACAAGGTAGAATAATTTATTACATATCCTTCAATATTAGGAGTTAATTCAATATATTAACTCTAAAGGTATCTGCTCAAACACACAACAAACGTACAAATACAACGCAACACATTATATATATAAAATATATTACATATATACGATTAATATTGATAAATCACAAAGACAACTGAATGACACATCAACATATGAGAAATTAGACGAAGATCCTGTGCTCCTCAATATAATGAACAAATTCAAAATTACCTTATGAACAACAGTCTTCAAGAGGGATTGTTTCAGAAAGCCATTAAACTAATAACACCTAGAATATCCTAGAACTCCGGTGTTTTAACACTTTACCGAAAACACACAAGCCTACCAGACAACCTCCTGGCAGGCCTATCGTCTCCAGTTATGGATGCCCTACGGAAAGGATATCTGCTTATGTTGATGAAATCTTGCAGCCGTTTGTAATACGGCTTATATGTCCCTTCTTATATCAAGGACACTAATGACTTTTTAACTAAATTAGCTTAAATTAATTAACCCTTGCCTGACGACTTCTTATTATATACTGTCGATGTAGAATCTTTGTATACAAATATTCCTACAGATGATGGTCTCAGCGCTGCCCACAATTACGTTGATTCACGCCAAAATGATTCCTAATCTAGTACTAATTTCATTCTCAAACTTATGGCCATGATTTTAACCTTAAATAATTTTAAATTTCAAGACCAAAATTACCTTCAAACTAAAGAAACTGCTATGGGCACACGGATGGCTCCTTCTTACGCCAATCTTTTTATGGGTTTATTAGAAAAGAATTGTTTAACTAGTCAAAATTATAAACCTCTAATTTGATTCAGGTACATAGATGATATTTTTATAATATGCAACATACTATCAATGAACATAACGACTTTCTTTATAATCTCAATAAATTTAGCATTTTAAAGTTTACATGGTCTATCTCAACAGATTCAGTAACATTCTTGGATACTGATATATTTATCGAAAATCATAACTTGAAAACAAAAATTATGCCAAATACAGCAACAAAACGCAATATTTGCATTTCACCAGCTGCCAAATGTAACGTGTGCAATCCTTGTAACAAGCCAAGATGCGGCATTTGTAATATGTTAATCAATTCTAAATCGTTTGCAAGTAGCACAACTGAAAAAGAATATTCTATTAAAGGCATATCAAATTTATTGCAGTACAAAAGATAATTTATCAACTAACCAGTAAATTCTGTCCCAAAGACTATATTGGAAAAACCATCACTCCATTAAGAGTGAGAATGACCAATCATCGATTTGATGTTGTTCATTAAAATTATGGGAGAAATTATCTGCTCATGCGATTCAACACAATCAAAATAAATTAGAATATTGCTTCAGCCTAAAAGGAATTTACCATTTATAGCCAAATCCCCAATCAAAATACTAATCTGATAAATTTAAGAGATGTTGAAATCGCACATCAATTAATTTTAACATCAAGGCAACCAGATGTGTTGAACCTAAGATGATTCTCTTTTCCTTATTTAAAAAAAAAAATCTTAGTTTCTATGTAAACATTTACAAACATTCTACACACAGCTTTTTGGAATCTTGTTTGTTTATTCTATTTATTTGTTAAAATTTTATTTTGGTTATGTCTATTGTTCTTGGTTTGAGTTCTGTTTGTATGTTTTAATTCAGTGTGGTTCTGTGAACTCGAAAATTAAACATGAGCAATGAATATTCTGTTTTTGTCTACATTTTAAAGTACTTAAAAGAGTATTGAAGCCGATTGGTATTACAGAAGATATCTAATATAAAGATAAAGGTATATAAAGATTATAATTTATATATATATTAGAATTTGTTTCTATTCTTCAATAAGAATAGAAAAAAGAAAAGAAAAGATCATAAAAAATTCTCTATATTTTGTCTTAAGACATTTTCAAGAGATATACAGTAGGTAAATAAGTAAATATATCAACAAAAAATAATAAACAAAAGAAACATTATATGTTAATAAAACTAATTTTTGAATAACGTAAAAAGAGTAAGTAATTTTGCTTAATACAAGGAATATAAAGTTATTAATTAAATTTGTAGTTAAATGTGTAATGTTATAAATTAAAATTGTAAAGTGTAATGTATACATACTGCTATCCATATCTTAAATTTAGACCATCCGGATGTTTAGTTTGTAGCACCCTCTGATGAGCTATTTCTAAATAATTCATTTCATGTTTATGTGGGTTCTGAATGTTGTTAATACTTTTTAGAGAAAATCATTCATCGAATTTTTTGTTATGCTCCATTGCATGGGCCGAAATAGGATTTTATTTAATCTTAAGATTTGTATCGCTGCGATTTTTGTTCATTCTAATGTGCAATGGAGTTATGGTCTGATCAATGTAGTCCTTCGGACAGTCTTTACATGACAATTGGTAAATGACATTGCTGGATTCACAAGTCATTTTACCAATTATCGGATAATTTCTTTTCGTTGTGCTGATACAGAAATGTTTTGAATTTATTATTAAATTACATGTTTTACAGCGAGACTTAAAACAGGGTTCACAGCCAAAAGGTTTGTTTAAAATTTTGAGTTAGCTAATCAGAGGGTAGTTTTGGTATTACTAATATGTTTTTTCAAATTTTGAGGGTTATTAAAAATTACTTTAGGTGGATTAGTAAAATACATTTTTTGTTACAGGTGAAGCTTGTCAGAATATTGTGTGCAGTTTTTTATTATACCATTAATTTTGTATAGCCCTGGATAATAGGTGGTAATAAATTTTCCTTGCTTTTTATAGTTCCTAGGAGTAGAGTTTTTTGATTTTTGCATGTTGTCATTTAAAATTTTGTTAGGAGATAACCTCTATTTATAAAAACATTTTTTAATTTTTCAGTGTAACAATCATAATCGTGTTTATTAGGAGCAGAGTCTATTTGCTCTAATAATTAGACTTTTCGGAATAGATTTTTTAATGTAACCAGAATGGCAGCTTAAGTAATGTAAATATTGCATTGGATTTGTATCTTTGACATGGATTTTCGTTTTTTTTAGGTCTCCCTGGTCTAAAAAAACATCGACATCTAAAAACGTAACAAGATTTTTAGAAATATTGAAAGTGAATTTTAAAACTGAAAATGTATTTAATAGTTGGAATAAAATGTGTTTAAACTATCCCTTCGCCATGTTGCCAAATAATAAAAACTGTCGTCAATTTAAATCGGAACCCAAACTAAACGGTTGTTAAATTTTGGAGATGTTTAGAAAAAGTTTTGTTTCCCAAAAGTTCCCTAACAAATAAATTTGCAATAGTGAAGGTGCCATTCCCTGGTTCCCTCATATATGCGGTTTCCTTTCAGTTTGTAAGTAATTTTATGGATTTTTTTCTCTAAAAATTACTCCATGGTCTTAAATTAAAAAAAAAATTTTCTAAAAGTATCTATATTCAAATCGTCATGAGAAGGAATATTTGTGTACAATGATTCCACGTCAAACTGTAGCCAAAAATTAGTTTTTCACTGAACCCGTCCAGGGGCTTCGGGGGTTTATTTCAGAAAAGTCTGTCAATGAAGTGATTATGGATGTCCCTTTTATGTGTGACTGTAATAGATTTGGCCAATATAAACTAATTTCGTAATATATTTATATATCTAATTTTTCAATAAATAATTGAATCACAAAAAGTACTTGCTCTCTCTCGCCGGGAGTCGAACCCGGATTCTATCACTTTGCCGGGTGAATGTGAGCTACCATTACCAACCACAGATGAGCGGCTTACATTTTTCTTCTTTTATGTCCGAACTACAGATTATTTTGTATTTGAACCGTATTCTTTGTTTCCCCCCACCCCATATGCGTTTTTGTTAATAAGCAAACTCCACGTAACATATGATCGGAAAAAATCACTATGAATCATAAACGATATCATTATAAAATATGATCTATAAACACCCCTGTATATATATATATATATAATATATATATATACAGGGCTGTTTCCTAAAGGTGTTCCAATATTGTGGTATATTTGTTGGTATTATATATACATATATATATATTTTTTTTTTGCCCTTTAGGATATGAATATGAAATAAACTACGCGATGATAACCGATTCTGGTTTATTAAAATTTTGTGATTCCTAGAATTTTAATAATTACTTATGAAAGTCTTGGAAATCGAAGTAAACCGTATATTAAAAATTTGCAGCCTTGTGATTTATAAAATATAGATAAAAAACTATATTATAACTTTAAGAGTTTAATTTAGTATCGAATAACTCAATATTCATTTAAAATTCCAAATCGTTTGAATATTTGTCTGAAGTATAGTAGGCGGATGGCCTATATAGAAACCTTAGTATATTCTAAATCATATACCACTATAAATTGGGGGCGGGGGCAGTATAACCATGTGAAAAATCCAAACATTATTGTAGATATACATTCTGAATTGATATGTCTTAAAGAAACTGGTTATGGTAAACAAGACTTTGGTTTTTCCACTCTCTATGCTATTTATTAACTTTGAATACATCTGATAATATTAAAACATCACTATTATTAAAATATGCTATAGAACTACCTATCAAAGTTACAACTAAGAAATGAGAAACAGGGGGGGCAGGGTTTATTGTCAAGACAGGCCTCTGTCAGATTTCGAGCTCCGTATTAACATTACACTGCCACACAGTTCACATACATAAGCGATGTTCAAGCCGGAAATCAATGTCTCGACACTCCTTGTAAACGTCCTCAACACAGGGAAAAATTTTGCCGGAATAAACATATTTTTGTTTATAAGTTGTTAAGAAATTTCATTTTAATTGAATTGAAAGTAAATGGAACCAAGTCCTATTTTACTTTATCCATAACTTGCAACATGTTACAATACGAAATTCTATAAAGCTGAACAGAGAAAGGTTTAGGGCATTCATATAAAAACCATTATAATCAACTACCATTTTATATATATGACATTTGCAAATTTCAGACAGTTTTTTGAAATTCTGTTCTCAGGATAAAAAGTAGTTTATAATGTTAACCTTGAATTTTTATTTTTGTGCACCCCAATTTTATATAATACCTTTGATATTTCATTATTTATGAGTTACCCGTGGTTAAAATTTTTATTAAGTTTTATTATTAAAGTTACTACTATAATGTTTGTTGTTGATATGTTATCGAATACTTTTATTATCTTGTTATTCTTTAAATAGAGTGCATATTATACATGAAATATCGACATACCGTATATAATTAACAATAAAATGAGTTAGTACACTGCAAAGAGAAAAGTTTAAAGTTGGATTAGCCTAAGGTCATTTAGAGGATAGTTGTTGAGCTCCGGACATTTAGTATATAATATATTAAATGTTATTAACTCCACATTACAGGGTTTTCCTTTATATTAGTATATTGAGTAGCTAAATAAAAACAATGTGTTAATTTTTGATTAATACCATTTTTAATTAAACATCGTAAAGAGGCCTGATTAAAGCAACATAGAACTAGTTATAATACTAGATATTTAGTTTTTACAGATCATTGTATGTTATTTGGGATGCCCCAAATAATATCGTGCTTTATAACATTTATAATAATGTTTTTATTATAGTTTCTAAAATTTGTATTATCCAAAAATTATACTAGTAATTTGATTAATTCCCAAAGACATACTAAACCAAAACATGTTAACGCAATAACATAATTTAGTGGAAAAATATTTGAGCATTACCGAGAAAAAAATTCAAAGATATAATCATTTTAAAATAATATAACTACATCAATATTATTATATGGAATGAGTCAATAGGGAGCAATAGTATCCTGTGAAAGTTGTTGAGAATAACATCAAGTTTTAGGTTTAAGATCTGACCAGAAATTAAGAATTAATTATTGAAGCAACGCAATATTACTGTTTCTGCCACAGTATGTAGAAGTTTTCGTGATGATTCTCTCCATGTAATATCTTTCCGTGAAAGGAAATTTATTTTGGGGGGTAATGTGTTACATTTTATAGTATATTTAATTTTAGAGTTATTAAAAATACATAAT
>NW_025787594.1:0-12412 GCF_021130785.1 Homalodisca vitripennis
CCAGTTATCCACCCATAGGCACAAATTAGCTTTCATTACACTTAGTACGCATGAAGATTTTTTTAAAAACGGTAATTACGTACCATTCTAACATACTTATAATTCAAAACTGTTATGCGTCGGCTTGGCGCGGCGGTTCCCATATATATATATAATGGGAAGTAAAGTATTATTGGATCTAAGTTTGGTTTTATCTTTGAGACTGAAATAAAACCACAATACAAACTAAAATTGTGTTATTTGATTCACAAGTTTGAACTCTAGTCTAATCCACTTCAAATTTTAAGACCAGGTGAAAAAATATTTTAAAGAGCAAGAAAATGGCATTTGTGCAGATCTCAGTTGGGTTTTCTATAGCAGGCACAATAAGTCGAATTAAAGTGATTCATTTGTGACTCAAAGCTAGAAGGTAACATAGCTTCAACATACAATATATGACGTCTATTGATTTCTGCAAACAATCTAAAAAGTTATAATCAAATTTTAAAATTAGTTAAAAATTATTGTTATATAGTTCATTTTAGAATATAAAACTTAAAACGTGTACTTTTTTGTAATGCTAGCAAATTCTTTTACAACTTTTGTTACACAATTCGTCTTGTGTTTTAGATTTATTACAACAATTACAAATAATAAAAATAAATCAAAAAGAACTTCTCAGAATAATGGGTTCAACGCTGGACAAATATTTTCAGGTAAGTTTAAGGTAAGAGCAATAGTTTTGATCTGAAATAGCGTGCTAATATTGATGATAATATAAGGAATTCAGATCCATCCTTTCGGCCTTTCGGAAAGGAAAACGAAGAGAATAGTCATTTTAAAAATGTTAAATTTGAGGCATCATATGTTCCATTAGTACAAGAACTTGACAAGACCTTACTGAAATTTTGTCTTTGTACGTCCTGTATATCTGTTAGTCAATCTGTACGATAACTCTAGTTAGAAAAGTCCTCGAGACCTGAAGGATAAACGCTGTTGGTTTTAGGATTTTAGAGTCAAAAGGCAGTATGTGCATCTGTCTATTTGTTCGACTGTGAGATAACTATTCACAGAAAGGCCCCTTGGAAGGTCAGGGGAGGAGACTTGAAACATTTATGTAAGTGCCTCGTAATCCAAAAATATGATTATTTTAAGGTCAAAATTTCAAATGGCTTTGTCAGTTTGCTTGAATGTGCAATAACACTTGATGCAAAGGTCTTCAGACTTGTCATGTAGTACAATGGTTTCTCTTCTTTCGAAGAAGAAGCCTCTTGATTTTGAATTCATAAGGTCAAAGGACAATCCGCCTGTTTATCATCTGTTTGGCTGGCTGTTTTTTATGATAACTCTTGATATAAAGGTCCTAGTCTCGAAACATGGAACGCAAGTTCCTCATGGTCCAAGTTAGAAATCTTATTGAGTCTAAGATTATAAACTTAAAAAGCAGCCTGACTGCCTGTTTGTCTGTATTTGCTCTAACATTTGATAGGAATTTCTAGAGATTTAAAATTTGGTATAGGGGTTCTTCTTAGTACTAGAAAGAGAACACTCGATTGTCAAAGTGCAAAACAGCAGACCGTCTGTCTGTCTAACCAACGGTCTGTGTGATAATTCTTGATAGAAAGGTCCTAGAAACTCTAAACTTGATACATAAGTTCCTCGTGGTCCAAGGGATGACCTTATTAATTTTAGAGTCCAAATTGTACACCTTTCTTCTCAAAAACCATGAGATGACTGCTAGCTTTGTTTGGGGGGGGTCTCTTCTGGAGCGCCTTCTACATCCAAATCAGCAAGCTTTCACTTCAAGAAGATAATGCTTCTCAGCTTTGCTTCAATTCCAGGCAATAAGCACGATTGAGAAGGCGTTTGCAGCAAACGAAGGAGCCATATGGGCTTTCTGGAGATCGAAGTGTCTTTCGACAACACAGGCACTCAGGGGATTGGTCAATATGGTCTCCGGAGGTGGTATTGATGGTCGGATATCTGAATGGATACGGGCCTTGCTCACAGATAGGGTGGTTACTACCACTCTTATAGGAGCGAACAAGGACTTGTACTGTCTCCAGAGTGGCTTCCTCTCTCTCCTTCTGTGGAAGCTAGTTGAATATTACCTGCTTGCGTCTTTGAACAGCAGTGGCCCTCTTTGTCTTGGGCTCAGCGTCTAACATGACAGAGCCTCAACCGTTTCTGTGGTATTTCTAGGTGTGAACCCTTTGGGGCTGTCTCAGAATGGAGTTCCACTGAACATGAAGCGGTTGGAGGACTACAACTGTGTATGAATTTGAAGATGAGCAGAATGGGCCTACAGTCCCTTAGTGTGGCATCCGATCTTATCGCTTTTAGTAGGTCAGTGTTCCTCTCAGTTTGTCTGATCATGGAACATGGTCACCTGAAAAATCATCTTCACAGAGTCTGCATTTTCAGAGAGGAACTGTTTTTGCAGGTTGTGTGATGGGAAAGGGGAAACTGCTGACACCTGCTCTTTGACTGTTCTGCAATAGTAAGGGAGCGCTAAGAAAGCCATTTTCAGCACTCTGGAAAAGTGTGGTGACATTTTCCCCAGGAGTTAACCTGACCGATTGTTTTTTTTTTTGTTTGCAAAAATGAGCTGAAATTTGTAAACTGGTTGGGCCTAATGGTATACATCCGAGTGCACAAAAAGGCGCCTGAGGAATATGTACATCGCAATAGGCCACCCCTTTAGAAGAAGAAGAAAAGTCATAAAAAACGATAGGTCCTTCTGTCCATCATCCTTCTAGTCCATTAGTCTGTCTTTGTGCTATCTCCTTTCGTACAATCAGTTGGGTTCTTCGAATACAGTTACTGTATAGGTTTATCACTATATTGTATTATATTTAGGATATTGGTGTTTTAGATATATATATACTATATATAATACTAAATATATATATATTAAGCAAAGTTAATTATTTAGTTTAAAAGTTATGTTTGTCTCTTCACGCATTACACTACACAGCAAACTTTTGCTGTTTTATATAATATTTTACCATATTTCTGACTCACCCTGTATCCATTACTTACATAAGTTTACTACAAGTTCATTTGTCATGAACAATTAAAAGAATCAAATAACAATACGTATAATAAATGACACAAGAATTAAAAAATAAGATACATAAGAAATTCTAAAATTATATAAAATGGGCTATACAATCAATAATTTTGTTTGTTGGGTTAAGGTTTAAGCAGTCCAATAGACATAACAAGACCAAAATATGTAAAATACACACATTAAAATAAAATAACAAATCAAATAACATAGTAAATAAAAAAAATCAATTAAAACATATTGGTCTATTAATTAATATTTCAGTACAAGATATTTTTCCTTCTTGGTATTCTAAAAATTCTATTAAAGAGAAATGCTGTTCTTTTGTTCAAGCCACTGATACCAAATTTTTTTCTGAGTTTACTTTGAGCAAGTAATGTCTCGAGAGAAGCATGGTAACTTGTACAATTCAAACCCCACATATTTTTTAATAATGTGTTTGGTATACGAGAACCCAATATGCACAATAAAACCACTACCTTTTGTTCACACACCTCAGGATCTCTTACAGAATACCACAAGAGAACGAACTTGAAAATGTTCAAAGGGTAATTTTAAACATCTCATTTATTTTTCTGTTCTGTTAGTATGCCTTTGTATTAGGCTGGCCTTCAAAGATTCTGTGGCCATCAAATATGAATAGATTTTGTTTCTGTAACTGTAAGTAATAAGGGTAAGTTTGTTTGTGTGAAAATACTTCCTTTTTAGATTAATTAGAATTTATTCGGCATCAAATGCTTTGTAATCGTGGTCATTGACTCAATCAGGACTTATAATTTTGTTATAGGAGGGTTTTTATTATACGGCTGGGACACAATCTAACACAGAGTAAAGTCATTGAATATCTTACGCATTAAAAACGGAGATGCTGGTATTAGGTTTTCTTTTTGGAATTATACTAACTTGAAACGTAAATTTCTACATAATTAAGTAAATTATTTAAATCCAGATCCCAGATCAGGAATGTAAGACTGAACTGTCATTAAACTCTACCATGGGTACATTTGTACTTCCCCACCCTAATTTGAAAAAATTATCAAAGTAACAAATTTTCAACACAATTCCAATCACACACTATAACATAAATAATAATGATCATCATAAACTATGAACATCTTTTTTTGCTTATTTTTTAACCATTGATTTGAGTTAGCCCAAATTCAACATTATACACAAGTCAGAAAGTTTTACTTTTATTTATTATAGATATTATAATTGCCTCTGTAACAATTTGTTAAGATCCAACCTTGGATTACATACGTACAATGATCTTTATAAACAAATTTAAAACTAATGGTTTCTTTCACATGTGGTCATCTTCATTTTAATAATAGTTAAAAATTATCACAAACCAGTTGCTTGCATGTGTATTCGGCCTTGGCTTGTATGTACAATAGTCAAACTGGTTTATAAGATCAAAATCATAAAACACATAGGTTTCAACAAGAATCTGTAAATTAGAAATCTATCTATCTGGAGTGGGTAAATGTAAGACAATTATCTATGTACTCATCATGATATACGGTCACAATTATACAAACGCATCTTTACGAAATTTGGTATGAACAGTGAATAAGCAAAAGCTAAGTTTTGTTTTTGGGACAAATCGGAACCAAAGGGGTGCCGTACCTAGGATGAACAATTTTTTACTACAACAACCACTATAGACACACTGGGGTTGGGAAGAATTTTAATACAAATTCGGGTTTGGCATTCTAATGATAAATATCAACCCCATTGTAGGGGTCTTTATAATTTTAATTATAATAAACATAAATACTTTAATTGTCATAAACGGATATTTATTGTTATACAGCATCCTTTTGACAGATTTTTGTTTATATATACTGTAGTAAAATATATGCAAACCTAAGAGGACTAGAATCCTCACGTCCAATATTTTATGATTGTTTTCAGCTTATCCACATATTTGTCTATAGTTAGCAATCAATATCATTCTTAATTGATCCACACTGTCTTATTTTTCAGAGTAAAAAAGATGCAAAAACCTATTACGACTTCTTGGGGTTGAACAGGGACGCAAGAGCTGATGGTATTCAAAAAGACATACAAAAAACTTGCTTTAAAATTACACCCAGATAAGGAATAAAGCTCCTGGTGCTGCTGACGCCCTTAAAGGTGAGACCAAATTTAAACTGTTTATACAAAGGCAATATCACGGTATTCTTCTCAATAGTTTTCAATCACAGATATATTAATTTTACATCAACTTTAAAAAAGATTTAAACTTTTAATAAGGTTTTTTAGTATTCTCTAACAGCTGTAGAGCAGTGACCTTGAGTTTATCCTAAAGCCATTTATAAGCACAGTATAAACTCGATCCTTTTTATGCCCTTGTATTTGGTCATTGAATTATAGATGTAAATCCTAGACACTTCATAGTTTCTTTTCTCTTATAAAGTAATATTTTTCTTTTCTGAGTAATTCAAACATAAAATACAATAAGTTTGAAACTTTTTCAAAATAAACAATACAAAGAAAACGTATATAACTATAGTAGAACTAATTAAAAACCATATGGGTGCATATTAACTTATACCTTTAAAATGAGACATCTCCCATTAATTCAATAATGAAAAATAAGGTCTTAAAGTGTTTTAAGTTTAAAATTGTCTTTACAGAGCTAATGTCAAAGATGGGCTGCTAAAAACCCCAGCTCTTAACGTACTATGATAACAACAGCAACCATAGCAATATTCTGCTTGATTTTTTTTGTCAATATTGATTCTGTACCAAAACACTAATAACTACAATCTACTGGAATTAAATGTTTAATTGTCATGAGTAAACAATTATTAAGGTCACTAAAAGTCATCAAAATATTATGAATATTAATATAATTGGAACCTATGAATAACAAACTCTTGTAATCAATTTATGATCCCTTGAGCCATGTGCTTTTGAAACTTTTTGAAGTGTTTGGAATGTTTAGACTTTCCAAACATATCTTCAAGAGCAATACGAATAACCAACTGATATTTTAAAGATTCAGATCTTTAATAATAATTTTATTAAATCAAATAACAAACAACTTAGACTGTGTTAACCATAATAATTTTGATTGGTAGTGAATATCATCAAATATAATATTGGTAAACATTTTTCATCTAAATTGATTAACATAAAGTACAGGCTGCAATGTGGGCTGAAGAGATGCAATGAGCAACTCAAACATGTTGGATCTTAGATGAAGAACTTTTTAACAAATTTCTACATTAAAAAATGTATAGGTGGTTATAGGTTGTATATGTGCATATAGATCAGGGTGAGTTTCTGACCAACCGTGCAGTATTTACAGCTGTCGTTAATAACTGAAACTGACATCCACACTTTTTCTATCGTCTTATTTTCTCCATAATAAAAAATTTGGCCTCTCCGCATCTGTTAAAATTATTTTCAAATTTTGAAAAATGCCCCTAAAGGGACCCAATCGAAGGGGTAGGGGTGCTATTTTGGCGGATATTTTTCAAATGTATGTACATGGGTCGTGTGATACATCAATTTAAGGTCTAATTACCACAGAAACATTTTGGCGCAAACAAAAAGTGTAATTATCGTTTAAACCGTCATGTGTTACAGGGGTAGTACCTACAAAAAGAACGTTTTGAAATAGGACTTTAAAATAAAGTACCGTGTTAACCCTACCTACAATACGAGAACAGCTCCAGATTTTTTTCCTAACTTGCTATTGACTATTTTTTCAAATGAAAATATGTGGTACGGTGCATTTTTTCATTGAAAAATATGGCCAAATTAATGGAGTGTGTGTAGAAAAGAGATAGAAAAAAGTGGTGGAAGTCACGTTGATTAAGACAGCTGTAAATACTGCACTGGTGGTCAGACTGCCTTTAAATACAATAGTAACAATACAAATTTTTCTATAAACGTTTATAGAATTTTTAGCTCAATAATAATAACCAATACAGATACTGTATGCAAAAATATTAATTCGCGAAATGATGTAAGGTCTTTAATCTATAAAAAATATATAATGTATTTGGCAACTTTTGTAGCACTTGTAAAGATGGGCCAATGGACGGTTCTATACTACATGAGGTGGGGCAGAGGAGAAGCTGAAAAGTAATATGACTCATGCCTTACAAACAATTGGAAGGAAACAGTAATGATAAGAAGGTTGAGTACAATCAAAAGCAGCAAAATTCTAGCTTAAATATGATACAAGCCATTACAATATCTTCGACTTCATCTTCTGGTCTGAGACTGTGAGTCATTTATTTTTGTAGTATCGTTTAAGGCTTCAACAATTTAAGTAAAATTAAAAACAAATTACTTAGTTTGATACGCATTGTCCACAAAAAGTTAATAACAACACTATTAGGACTACAGAAAAGGAAGAAGAATTGGAATTGCTTATTTGTCTAAATTAAACACTTTTGGGGTTTGTATATTTTATTCATTATTCAACAACGATAGACAGAAAAAAATTTTGTGGAGGGTCTCCAGACAACTGATGTTTTCCCGTAGTGGACAGAGAGTAGTAGAAGGCCCCATTTTGTTCCTTTTGAATAGTTTCGTGACTCATTTCTTTGTTGATAGAACAGATCTTTCAGCAGTTATATTAAAATATTTGTTACTAAGAGTTTTATAAACAACTATATTATTAAATCAATGAAGATTTTGGATTCACATACCACTTGTTGGGGTGCACATGTTTCACTGTAACATTTAAACTTTGCGTTTTAAAGTTATAATGGCCTACTAAAAGAGACATAGTTGTGTCTGAAAATATAATTTTTAAATCAGAAGCATGTGCTGTTAATTGTACATATAATAACATCTAAATAATTAAATTATATTTTTTTAAATAAAAAAGGACACTGTAGTCTTCCTGTGGGCAGAATTCTCCAAACATGATACCCCACTACAAACAGCTTGCAGGAAAAAAGTTGGTTGATTGCTTCTGGAAAAGCAGCTGTTCTCATTTATCTACGAGTCCCGGTGCTGGGCTATGCTGGTATCCTATGGACATTGACAAGCTTTTGAAGTCAACATCATTGACACTGTCTCATTTGTCAAGTTAAAGGGGTTTATACCATTGACTGTAGATAAAATCAGTAATCAAGGCATTGACCTTCGAAGACAATACTATAGGGTATATAGGTTTGTGTGTATTTTTTTAAACAAACTCTCTTGTTCAGTGTATAATCTGTTTGTGTGTTGTTTATAAAAACTTTCTCATATTTTATCTGTAAACAAATTTTTAATATTAAAATAAAACATTCTTTTTGTTTATTTGTTTTCTTACTTTAAATTTTCATATAGAATATAAAATAGGCAACAATGAAAAAACTATAGCCTGTAAGACATTAGTTATGGAGTTTTTTACTAACAAAACTTACAAGTCTTTGCAGGATTAAAATCAATCAGTATACCACTCAAGCTAATATATACAAGATTTTATGCTCCAAACCACTATTTTAATAAACACAAGATAATCGAGATCAATAAAGGAGGAGCCTGACAAACCTCCACTTAAAAAAAAAGATTTATCCATGTTGATAATAGAAATCAATAACAATTTAAATGTCAGATTGGCACTATTAATTAATTAGATCATTTAATTTTTGAACACTCAATTAAACATCTAGTTTAACATCAGATTTGAAAGGTAACAAAATGGTCAAGATACCCTTGCGGAGTATGCACCATGGGAGTGAAAAAACAAAGGAAATCCTAGTGTACAGGCCAGTGCAACAAGTGGTTTCACTCAAAAATGTCTTAGTTGGGACGGATTAAAAAATTCAGAAAATATTTTAACAACAACCGAAGTGAAATGCTGGGAATGTGACAACGGCACTACCCTACCAGAAGAATGAGCCAGGGACCTAACTTAGATTGATAGTTAAAAGCAAAAATTCAACAACATGAACGAATCAGAACGAAAACTACCTAGAAAATTCAGCTCTCCTTTGGGCAGATGAGAATTTGGGAACGCACTACTAGCTAGAGAAAACCCAAGAACTAAGACAGAATATATATGACCCTAACTATAAAAGAAATCAAGAAACTAACTTCGCAGAAAAATTGAAGAAGTTAACGATCTCTGAAGAAAGCCACTCAATCTCTACCAATATAAACTTGATGAATTAGAAAATCGAAAAAGCAATCAATTTAAATAAATATAATGATGGTAGTTGAAAGAAAATTAAACTGCCTAGAAAATCAACTGAAAAAAGATAAAACAGGTAGGGAATGACCTTAAGAATTATATTTTGAAGAGAACAGATATAGAAAAAGAAGAAAAGAACCATTTCTAAAATACGAGAACATTAATTAAGTACTCTCCAAAAAAAGATAGTAAGATCCCTTGAAACAAATTAAATCAAATAACAATTTAAGCCTCAGTCAAAGGCAAACAGATTTTCAAAAACATTAGAAACACCGGACACACAATCATGACCTTTAGACCCACCATTATAGGGACCTGGGAAGCCTTTTCTTAAACAGAACTGATTGGAATTAAGGCAAGACAAGCTAGTGCATGGTAGACTCCGGTCTGAGAAGTCCGATTCAAGAAACCCACCTAAATAAACTTCATAACATTTACAAACGCTGTGAATCAAAAATTTACCAATTTTTACTGATAAACCTACTCTCAAAGAGACCGGTACAACAACCAACTCCAAAAAAACACAGGGCCCTGGGGACGTACGAAAAGCGACCTCAGTGGATCGCTATTCAGGCACAAAAAAGTACAGGGAGGAAGATGTGAGGAAAAACCCCAAAACCAACCACAATTAGACAAACGGAAAAAAGAACAACGAAATTACATTCAAAACACCAATCTCCCTCTCCAATAACAGCTGTTAAACTGGACCCCTAGGACTCTTTTTGAACGTTTCTTTGAGTAAAAATATTGAGCAATTCTAGAAAAAGGAAACGTGATCAAGAAAAATGGAAAGCCCCCGCTGGAACAGAATTAAATGGAAAACAGAGCCTTACAGAAAATTATCAATCCCTAAATAACACTCTTTGTATAACTGAAGCACAGAGAGAAAAATCACTCTGAATCTCTCTAGTAATGCAAATCAATAAGGAGCAAAGTTAATAATCAATGCACTCCCCCATTATTTTTTTAGGAACCAGCTAAAAAAATAAAAACCAAATTCAAAAACCAAGATCTACAAACACAAACATCTGTTAAGGCCCTAAAAATACTTCACCAAAATGTTGACTCCCTGGCACTCCAAAAATGGATAGACTCGAACATCTACTCCACGAACTCAACCCAATCATCGCAGATCATCACTGAACATGGACTCAGCAATGACTAACTCGACAACACACGAGCCTCAATGGATATATGCTGATTGGCGGTTTCTGCAGAAAAAACCACAGAAAAGGAGGAGTTGCCTTTTTATAAAACGAAAATCTTTGGAAAATACTAAACACACAATTGATACCTCATATAAGTCAATTGAACTTATGTGTGAAACTTTTTATGCTAAACCTTAAAATAAAAGGAAAAAAATATTAATCTGGTCGGCGTGTATAGGGCCACCTAAAAAACATAGAAACTTCCTTGGTCATCCTAGCTAATACCCTTGGAACTTTCCCATAACTTGGAATGCTCAAACCGTCATTATGGGAGACGTTAACATAGATGGACTTACAGGAGAAACAAGGGGGGACCATGGCAAAACTAGACGACATCATAATCCAAAATTATAATCTGTTTTATTGCTGAGACAATAATTACATCGTTATGGCAATCGTTCAATTAATAATAATATCCTAAAATTTCAGTCAATTCATACTATAATACACATACAGACATACAATTTTTAATGTCACACCTCTTTTATTTCATCTCCAATGCAACCCACTCTGGAAACAGCGGTGTCATTCTTACAAATAGGGTGGCCTCCCAGTTGAAAGCCAAAAAACTCACCTGCATTATAAAACGCTTGAGACAACAAGAAGCGTTTTAGGAGAGTCTTAAACGTCTTTGGCGTTGGAGCCATCTTTGATTGGATTGGGCAGTCTGTTTGAGGATTTGAAACACCCGCTTGTGAAGGCTGGCGTTCATAAACCACCGTTCTGTGTCTACCAGTTCGGTAGTTTTGCTCTGCCACGTGTCTCATACATGTGTATGTCTTGTCCTGGGTCGAAGGTACATTTAGTCACACAAAACCATAGTTGTTTCCTATATGTAGAGACATGGCAGAGTCAACAGCTGCCAATTTCTTGAAAACTGGCTTGCACAACTCTCTGAATTTGATTTATGCCGCTGATTCGAATTGCTTTTTTTTTGGAGTCTGAAAACTTTCTTTGGAACTGAGTTGTTAGTCGCATGCTCCCAATAGGATCACTCCATAGGCCTGATGGGGGTAGTTTATTTCAAGACCATAATACGCGCCTGTTAATTCAGTACCTGACTCGGGCAGTTTATTTTGCTTAAGACCTCAGAACAAGAATGCCTGAGAAGATTTTGGCGCTAACATGTATCAATGTGAACATTCCATGTCAGTCCTCGATCAAGGCACATTCCAAGGAATTTTGAATGAGTAGACTTCGATCCTCAGTGTGGAGTCAGCCATCATAGATGGAGAGGGTCCGCACTGGTTGCCCGCAGTATGCCCTAGTGACCTAGAGAAAAAATGTTTTAAACGTTGGTTTTCTGAAGAGTTTAGTGTGAGAGTTGAGGCTGTTGAAGTATTGGACACAGTTGTTGATATCAAACAAAAGCCTGTTGTTACCAGAAAAACTTCGCTTAATCTTTGCATTGAAAAAAGAGTCAGATCATCTGCAAATGGCACTGTTCTTCCATGCAGATAGCTGTTTGGTTTCCATGTCATTGACAATAAAGCAGGAAAAGCACAGGACTGAGGATAGGGACCCCTGGGGGACTCCATATCTATAGTATAATCTATTGAGTTTGGATATTTTGATATTCTGACAATATAGGATCTGTGACTTAGAAATGAGCTAAGCCATTTAAAAGGCACGCCTCGAATGACCGTTGGGAAGTCAAGTGTGTCTCGAGGCAGTATTAGTTGAGGTCAATGCAGCGGTCGAATGCTTTGGACAGATCCAGGAACAGCAATCATTGTGTGGTTCCGACATTCAATCCCCTCTACAATCATATCGACAAGACCAACGACTAAAATTTTTAAACTTGGTTTTTTAAATTTATTGGGAGGTTGAAACTGTTTTAAATATTGGGCACAAATTGGGGGGGTATCAACAAAAGCCCCTTGTTCCAAAACTTCGCCCCTTTATCTTTCATTGAAAAAAAGAGTCAAACATCTCAACTGCACTGTTCTTCCATGCAAAGCGATGATTCCATGTCTTGACCATAAACAAGGAAAAAACACAGGA